>NC_061511.1:159125491-159163400 GCF_022539505.1 Lolium rigidum
GCAAGATGATAGAATATAAATTTGGTGAGACTACATAAACTCATAAGTTTTATGGGAATGTACGAAGGTTGAAGACGCAAGGCGTCCCAATCCTCCAACTATTGGGGCACTAACGATATTCGCATATCCATGAAGTGATTGTCCTTAGTATGCACCGTTGCTAAGACTCGTCGTTTCGAAGCATCACGTGATGATCGGGTGTTATAGATTCTACGTGTGCTTCCAACGGGTGCAAGCCAGATTTGCATATGCGAATACTAAGGTTTAAACTTTATGAGCCTAGCATGTACGGACATGGTCTCGGAAAGTTATCATGAATTGATGGATAAAATTATGAGTGAAATTGTTCATCGTATTACAAATTTACTAATAGTGAAATCTGAAACACTTGTCATATGATGATCAACTTCAAAGTAAGAACCTCAAGGTTATTGGTATTTGACCAACAAACCTAGAAGTTATTGATGTTGAAATGTTTTTACGAATAATGAGGAAAGCTAAAAGAGAAAGCTGCAAAAGATATTTTGGCAAAAGAAAAGAAAAGACTAGAAAGTCTAGCTCGGGTGTATATAAATGATATACATGTTATGGTTGTATTCCTAGTTAAGTCACACTATGAAATTCTTGGGTATTAGTACTATATTGGTTGGTATGAAGTGTCATACAAAACAACGCAATACAAGAATACAATGGCCTAAGTGACTGACAAGGAATATGATAGGAATGCACGTACGGAACAAAATAAAGTGTTATTATGTTCATCGTTGGCATTCTATCTAGCCCTTAGAATTTATAATAAAGAACTTAATAATTGTTATTTTGCTCTGGTCAAATGAAAACAATGAGTTGTTCAAATTATGACATTACTCCATGTACGATGGATAAGTTATTATAAATCTTAATGGTGAAACACACATACATAACAATGACGCTAAAAATGCCATAAGGCAAATGATTTGAATTCCACTTATTTGTGGAACCGCAATTTAGGTCATGTTAGAAAGGATCGCATGAAGGAACTCCATGCAAATGGATTTTGGAGTCATTCGATTTGTTGAATCGTTTGGCACTTGCAAAATCTTTTCTAAAAGGTAATGACTGAAATACCGTTCATAGGCCGAAGAGTTGAACGGGCAACTAACTTAGTGAAAACATACATAATGATATATGTGGTTCCATTGGGCATAGTTGTGTGCGGAAGATTCTTCTACTTCATGAAAACTTTCAAACAATGAATTGAGTATATATGTGGATATATTCAATAAGGAAAAGTTTGAAACATTTGAATAGGATTCAAATAAATTTCAGCATGAAGTGGAAATCATCGTAATAGAAATCAAATATCTATGATTGGATCATGGTGGAAATATTTGAATTACGAGTTTTAGCGAACATCTAAGAGAGTTATGAAATTGTTCTACAACTCACATTTCTTGGAGTATCATAATGATGATATAGTATCCGAGATATGTATCCAAACCTTGTTGGATCAATGATGAGATAAAATATTGATGCCATTATATTTTTGTGAATTATGCTTTAGTGACTACCGCTTTTACACTGAATAGAGCATCATCATGATCCGTTGAAATGACACCATACAAGTTATGGCATGGGTATAAACCCTAATAGTCAACCAAAATCGGATGAATGTCTTTGTTGGTTATCCCGAGAGATTTAATTGGGAATTCTTCCCACGAGACAAAGACAAAAGTGTTTGTCAATGTTTCTTATTTCCGAGAAATTGTTTCGAGTGAAGTATTTGAGTGGGAGGACAATATAATTTGATAAGGTTTATGAACACGAGCATAATGATCGGAGTAGCGCGATCATCGGAATTGGTTTCGGAAGCGGCCACGACGATCATGGCTCTCATGACTACAAAGTGTTTTAGCCATGGAGATCGAAGTACATATTGAACCTTGTAGGTATGGTTTACTTTGTGATCAAATAAATGATTTGTGGACAAAGGATTGATTTTGAACAATGATAAACCAACTACAAAACAAAGAAGTTATGATGGGCCACGACTCCGTTAAAATGGCCATGCGCCATGAAATCCAAGATAGATGAATACTTTATGAAAGTAAATGGATCTATGAAATTGATAGACTTGGATGAAATATCCTTGAAGAAAGCTTGACTTATTGAAAAATTGTTTACGACAAAGTTCAAAGAGTTGAATACGATAAGATTAGATCTTTCAGTAGCAATGCTTATAGTCTATGTGGATTATTCTAGTAATCACTACATATTTCTTTTATGAGATATGCTAGTAGGATGGCAAAATACACTACTTAACGAAGTATGTATACAAGATACAACCAAGAGTTTTGTTGGTCCATGGAATACTAGATAGGTATACAAGCTTCAATTGGATGAAGTAAGTATCACGGAGTTGGAATCTTCACCGAGATGAAATAGTCAAAGAGTTTTTGATTTCATCGAGAGACGATGAAGAGGCTTGCATTTGCAAGAAATTAAGTGGGAGCGCTAAGACACATTTATAATACTTTATGTAGGTGACATATAGTTGGTTATAAATGATGTAATTATATACTTGATTAAAAAGGTTTCATTGAGAATTAACTTCAATGAAAGGATATGGACTAGAAACAAATTTAGTGTCAAGATCTATGAAGATAGATTGAAACACATAAATAAGTTTAAGTCAAAGTACATATGATGGATATTGAAGTAGTTCAATATAGAAATATTAAGAAAATGTTCTTGTCATGTGAAGGTTTAACAAGACTTGAGTGTATCTGACACTCAATGAGTAAAAACACATGAGTGATTATAGATCACGAATAATATGTACACAATCAGATATCATGTGCTATAAAGTGTTATGAGCATATACGAGAATGATTCATATGATGATCATTGGACGACAGTAAGAATATCCTTGAGTACTTTAGAAGAACTAAGGATATATATATATATTTTTGTATGAAGAAATGACAAACAAATCGCTGTAAGGTGTTACACCAATATTGGTTTTGTCACATATAAAATATAATTTCAATCTCAAATTATACTAAGTGTTGTTTAAAAGGTAGCACAATGAGCTAGAAGTTGTCTATGCTGGATTTAGAAGAGTTCTAAATATTGTGACGGAATCTACGAAAGAAGGCAGAGTATGTCATTATTTTGACAATGACAAAGGATGTTAAGTCAAGAGGTTCTTTGAGAACTTGGTGTATTTCCGACGAGTCGAGAACTTTGAAGTTATATTGTGTGTGACAATATTAATAACATATTTCAGACCGCGGAATTAAGGTTCCACGAGAAGACCAAACATATTTAATGCCGACTCATGTGGAAATGAGTGATGCGTTGAGACGCAAATGAATTACAAAATACATACGGTTCGAGCATGTCGAGATCCGTTGACTAAAACCTCTCTCGTGAGCGAAACATGATAAAGCACCAGAAGGCCAAGGTGTTATATCTTTACAAATGTAAACTAGATTATTGACTCTAGTGCAAGTGGGAGGCTGAAGGAGATATGCCCTAGAGGCAATAATAAAGTGGTTATTATTTATATCTTTATGTTTATGATAAATGTTTATATATCATGCTATAATTGTATTAACCGAAACATTAGTACATGTGTGATATGTAGACAAACAAAGAAGTCTCTAGTATGCCTCTTAACTAGCTTGTTGATTAATGGATGATTAGTTTCATAATCATGAACATTGGATGTTATTGATAACAAGGTTATGTCATTGTATGAATGATGTAATGGACACACCCATTTAAGCGTAGCATAAGATCTCGTCATTAAGTTATTTGCTATAAGCTTTCGATACATAGTTACCTAGTCCTTATGACCATGAGATCATGTAAATCACTTATACTAGGAAAGGTACTTTGATTACACCAAACACCACTTCGTAAATGGGTGGCTATAAAGGTGGGATTAAGTATTTGGAAAGTATGAGTTGAGGCATATGGATCAACGGTGGGATTTGTCCATCCCGATGACGGATAGATATACTCTGGGCCCTCTCGGTGGAATGTCGTCTAATGTCTTGCAAGCATATGAATAAGTTCATAAGAGACCACATACCACGGTACGAGTAAAGAGTACTTGTCGGGAGACGAGGTTGAACAAGGTATAGAGTGATACCGAAGATCAAACCTCGGACAAGTAAAATATCACGTGACAAAGGGAATTGGTATCGTATGTGAATGGTTCATTCGATCACTAAAGTCATCATTGAATATGTGGGAGCCATTATGGATCTCCGAGATCCCGCTATTGGTTATTGGTCGGAGTGAGTACTCAACCATGTCCACATAGTTCACGAACCGTAGGGTGACACACTTAAAGTTGGATGTTGAAATGGTAGAACTTGAATATGGAATGGAGTTCGAATATTTGTTCGGAGTCCCGGATGAGATCCCGGACATCACGAGGAGTTCCGGAATGGTCCGGAGAATAAGATTCATATATAGGATGTCATTTTATGTGAATTAAAATGTCGCGGAAGGTTCTATGGAAGGTTCTAGAAGGTTCTAGAAAAGTCCGGAAGAAACCACCAAGGAAGGTGGAGTCCACATGGGACTCCACCTCCATGGCCGGCCAACCCTAGTGGGGGAGGAGTCCCAAGTGGACTCCCCTTAGGGGCCGGCCACCCCCACATGGGAGGTGGAACTCCCACCTTGGTGGGAGTCCTAGCTTGGCTAGGTTTCCCCCCTCCTATGGAAGGTTTTTGGTTCGGGTCTTATTCGAAGACTTGGACACCACCTCTTGGGGTTCCACCTATATAATGAGGGACCAAGGGGAGAGGGCCGGCCACCCCAAAGCACCACAAGGTGGCCGCACCACTAGATGGCCGGCGCCCCCCTCCCAAACCCTAGCCGCCCCCTCTCTCCTCTATAGTTCCCGCACGCTTAGCGAAGCTCCGCCGGACTTCTCCACCACCACCGAGCACCACGCCGTCGTGCTTGTCGGATTCAAGAGGAGCTACTACTTCCGCTGCCCGCTGGAACGGGGAGGTGGACGTCGTCTTCATCAACAACCGAACGTGTGACCGAGTACGGAGGTGCTGCCCGTTCGTGGCGCCGGAAGCGATCGTGATCAAGATCTTCTACGCGCTTTTGCAAGCGGCAAGTGAACGTCTACCGCAGCAACAAGAGACTCATCTTGTAGGCTTAGGAATCTCTTCAAGGGTGAGACTCGATATCCCCTCGTTGCTACCGTCTTCTAGATTGCATCTTGGCTTGGATTGCGTGTTCGCGGTAGGAAATTTTTTGTTTTCTATGCAACGTTCTCCTACATAGGCGCGACCTCGTGCAGCGTCCGCAGAGACGATAACGTGCCGCATATTTATGTCGCGTTTGCGTCGCGGCGAAGCCCCGGACATGATACGTCGCCCCGCTGGAGCAGAGTGCAGACGCATTTCCGGTCCGCGCGGACGCAAACAATCGCACAGCGTCCATTTGTGTCACCCCGTTAAAAAGATGCCCTAAAACGCCCGTAAGTTCGAAACAAACCCGACAACAAGAAACACTATAGTTAACTCAAGCTGTAACTCGTTAGAGCATCTCCACTCGTGCCCCCGTCGAGGCCCCCGGCGAGCGTTTTTTCCATCCGGACGGCGAAATTCGGCCCAGTCGCGCCCCCGGTTCCTCGTTTTCGCCCGGATTTGGCCCTTCATCCATCCGGCGAGCCCACGCCACCCCCGGCCCCCCGGGGAGCGCTCGGGGACTCCGGACGAGTGAAAAGCGGGGAAGGGCCCGATCTGTCGGTGACTCGACGCACGAACCCCACCGCCACGTCGCTCAAAATCTCCCCCACCCCTCGTATCTCTCTCGCCGCCGGCACCACCCCGCCGGCTTGTTGCCCAGATTCCGCCGCCCCTCCTTCCCTACCTGCCTATATTCCGCCGTCTTTCGACGACGGCCTATCTGGCTGCTCTTCCGCCGGCCTGTTTTCCGGCCTGCTTGCTCGTCGTCGCTCGCGGCTCGGGTTGTCTCGACCACGCCCGTCAGGTGTTCGTCCATTTGCCTCGCCGGCCATGGACTCGGACGAAGAGGAGGAGCAGATGTTCGTCGAGCTTATGCAAGAAGAGATGGCAGCAGCCGCCCAAGACGACGAGCACATGATGATCCTTGGTTGCTTGGCAAGCATGTACGCCGGACCGGCAACTCGTCGACGTGGTGGGTCGGCACGAGGTCGCCGGAAGTGCAAGCCGAGACAGCGAATGGAGGGCTACTTGCATGTTGTACGCCGACTACTTCGCCGACAATCCATTGCACGGTGAGAGTGTTTTCCGGCGTCGTTTCGGGATGAGCAGAAAGCTATTTCTGCAAATTGTGTATGCCATCCGCCACTTTGATCCCTACTTCGGATGCAAGGCGGATTGCACTTTGGTTTGGTTGGATTTTCGTCACTCTGCGAAGTGCACGGTGGCTATGAGGATGTCGGCGTATGGAGCTCCCGGTGATACTGCGAGATGACTATCTTCGGATGGCGGAGTCCACCGCCCTTGATTGTTTCTACCGGTTCTGCAGGGCCGTCATAGCAGTGTTCGGGGACTATTACTTGAGATCACCCACTTGTCGAAGACACTCAGAGGATCCTTGCAACAAATGAAGCTAGGGGTTTTCCAGGGATGCTTGGAAGCATTGACTGCATGCATTGGCAATGGAAGAACTGTCCGTTTGCGTGGTAGGGAATGTACAAGGGTCACAAAAAAGGCTGCACTGTGATACTTGAAGCAGTGGCTACCCATGATCTTTGGATTTGGCACTCTTTCTTTGGTATGCCTGGATCCAACAATGACATCAACGTCCTAAACTGCTCCCCGATCTTTTCCAAGCTTGTTGAGGGTCATGCTCCTCCGGTGAACTATGTGATCAATGGTCGGCACTACAACAAAGGATACTACCTTGCAGATGGTATCTATCCAAAGTGGGCAACATTTGTGAAAACTATCTCCAACCCTGCCACCCCCAAACTTTGCGAGTTTGTCAAGAAACAAGAAGCTTGCCGAAAAGACGTCGAGCGAGCATTTGGTGTCCTCCAGCAGAGATTTGCTGTCGTCCGGTTCCCCGCTATGACTTGGTCCAAAGATCAGATGTGGGAGGTGATGAACTGATGTGTGTGCCTACACAATATGATTATTGAAGATGAGCGAAAGCATCCGGTTCCTCTGGCTGAGCAAGAAGCACCATATGAGAGAGAGGGTCCTCTTGCACAGCCGAATCACCGAGTGCCTCCATCATGGGCCGCCTTCTTTGCTATGCGCCGGGAGATTCGAGACTCTACAATGCACCGACTGCTGCAAGATGATCTAGTGGAGCACATATGGAGGCTCCGAGGCAACGCCAACGCCGACGCCAACTAGTCTGTCTTAATTTGTTTGAAAAATTGTGAAATTTGTGTGCTTCATTTGTTTCAGCACTTGTTAAACATTGTACTCGTTATCGCCGAATTTGTTTCAGCAATTTTCGTCCTCTTGTTTGCCGAACTTGTTAAATTTTATGTTGAATTTGTTTGAAATATGTCAAATGGTCGAGGTTGGGGGTTTCCTGCCGGGGGGACGGCTGGAACTTCGGCGCTCCCCACGCCAAATCTTCATCCAATCCGGACGAAAATTTCGCCGGATTTGGGCGTGGAGAGCGCCAACGAGTGGGGATGCTCTTACACTTCGCCACGCATACGAACACTAGGAGGTCGCACGTCACATCAGAAATAAAGAGATCCACATGGGTTAACACGGATCTAACAATTCCTGTTTTATACGTGGGTTACCATTCTCTCGCGATTTTGCGTGGTAGGCGAGCTGATTTGACGCTAGTTTTTCCTTGCTTTTAGCTCTCAAAACCTGCCAATACACGTGTGAAGAAGGTGTTTTCACCCTAAACACTAGTAGAGATAAAACACCATAATCCCTGCGTGCCGAACAAGACCTAAGCTGTAGCCTTCCAAGCTGGTTAATTAGGAAATCTTTTCTTGATCATGTCATAATCCTCCCATGTTCCCTCTCAGGACTAAGATCAGTATGCGGTTCCTATAAGAATGTGCTTTTTACCTAAGACAATTTCCGATATTCTGTCCACGATTACGCCATGAGGGGTATCTCAAGGCGGGGAGCGAGAGAGGGGTGTGTGAGACGTGGAAACACTGGGACAGGGAGACGTACACAAGTTGCCCAGGTTTACATCTCATGATGGTGGTGAGACGCTACTTTCTGCCTTAAGCTCACAATACTGAAAACAAGTGCGTGATTAAAATATTGTGATTGCCGATGCCCTAAAGGCTTCCATAGTTTGTCTTATATAGCCGCACAGTCCTGGGGTTACAGGGAGAGTCCATACGGGATGGGTAACATAGATCTAGACTTATACGTAACCACGCTGTCTTGTCCTCGAAGGCGCCGGCTTGCGCAAGGTGCTGGCAGATCGCCTTCCTCCATCTTGGCCAGACCTCCATCTTATACAACAACAACTTGGTAACCCGATTAGGCCATGGTCCTAACGGCATCTGTGGGTCACGCATGCTTGCTAGCATAAGACTATGTCGCGCGCTGGTGTACTCATTTAGTATATCCTAACAACAATCTTGTTAAAAGATGGGTGAACTAAATGTGTGTTTTGTGACTCACAAGAAAGATCTGACCATCTTTTTATTTCTTGAACTTTCTCCCGTCTAGCTTGGACAGTAGTAAACTTCACACATAACATTCCTTCTCCGGCTAATGTTACTAATTTGTTTGCGAACTGGCTAAATGAGATTGATAAAAGGAAACTAAATCTAGAATCCAAGTAGGAGTGTGTGCTTTGATTTTAGCAATATGGAATTGCCAAATGATGTAATTTTTAACATGGCTGCAAATTCAAATTTTCTTGAGGTTATAGTGTTATACACGGAGTTGCCTCATCGATTTACATGTGGTCCCACCTCCTTCCCGCGGAACAATGGGGACCTATGGACCCTTGGTGCAATCAGCTGATGGCGGTTGTACAGGTTATATATTGAGATATAAATATATTGCCTAGTTCATTTTCACCAGTTAAGACTTTTAAAATAGTTGGCTAGTGGATCAATACTATATGGTATTAGAGTCAAGAGTCCTCAAGTTCAATACCATGCTCATGCAATATTAAAATAAAGAAAAAAAATATCCTGCAGCCAGGGTTGGGCTCCCATTTCGCAAAAAAACAATTGAAACTGCATAAATATAAAATGCATGCCCAAGTCCTGATAGTGCATGTGCCACTTCGTTGTCTTCTCTAGTCCCTTTCCCTCGGAGGATCGCGTGCTTGCATCCTCCGGTTCTTCGCACGCACACGTGTCTCCAGGGGCCACTAGGCCCCACCACTTTATTATCCGGCCGATAGCATTCCCCACCACTCATTCGCTCCTTCCGCAATGAGAGCTTGTGTCTCTGTCGCTTTTTTGCACCGTTGTTGCATCTTAGCTGCCCACCACCGTGAGCAGTGTCCAACTTCCAATCCCACATCAAGAGGTATCGTCCTTGCACCACCCTTCGCATGGTCTCCCAACCCCATAACTGCCCTGCTCCTAGTGCCAGCTCCATCCCTCGGTGTGGTGGATCTAAAGATGCCACCACAATGCCACCCCTCTAGCTTTGGCCAAACCCGGCACAACGGCCACCATCCTCACTCGATGTCGCCCTGCATCTTCCTCTCTAATACAATAAAATGTTGTGGCATGCAGTTCCTGAGCCTATACATACTAGATAACACCCCACGCGTTGTTGTGGGACCATGTAGAAAAAAATCCAAGAATACAACACATAAGATCAAGAAAACCCCCAAGATGGAGAATTTTTCGGTGGCCGTTTTAGTTCTAATAATAGAATTTTAGGTTTCTAGTTCGACTACATGGTTCGAGAGAAACTAGGTTATAATATAAAATCAACATTATGTGAATCATTCTCAATTTTTTGCATTGGTATTGTAGGTATTGATAATTTTCATTATAACAGCAGGTCAAATTTAATAAAATTTTGCTTTAATTAAACTTGGAATGTCCAGTAAACGAAGCACACAATACTATATTATTTTTCGAAATGGGGAAACGAGCCTGATGCATACGATCTTTATTAATATACAATACTATATGCAAAGCCATGACAACAAATACAACCAGGCACGTTGGGTGCAATTAATACTTCCTCTGATACATAATATTTGTCATGATTTTAGCTCAAATTTATACTAGAATCACCACGAGTATTATGAATCAGAGTACATGCATGCTGCGTGATTCCATTTTCAGTTCGGGCCAGTTCCATTTCCATTACTTTTCATAACCAAAATATACATTGTGTAAAATTAAACCATGCAAAAAGTAAACAATCGAAACGAGAAAGAAAGAGCGCCCTAGCATCGATAGGAAATCCGCTGATAGATAACCCGGCATCAAATCATCTCCTACGGGGCAAAAACCTATCAACGCTGAAAAAAGGAATTCAAGGCATACCAGCTACAGATTATAGACCATGCTGCATGCGTGATTTTTATTCTAGACGAGACCACGAGTCTTCCTTTAACTGCAACACGACTCAACACAGTCGTCAACAGGTTCGGCGCAACGGCAACTGCTGACGCGCGCCGTCGATCGTCCGTGCGCAGATAGGTGAGGGGGGACGGCCGCTCTGTGTCGCGATGACCCGCTGCCACGCCGGCCGTGCGGCGATGGCCTCGTAGTTTCGTACCACCGCGCCACGTTCTTCACCGACCTCAGCGGCGTCCTCCCCATCTCGGAGCCGGCGAGGTGGTGCTCGTTCGGGAGGTGGGACAGGTCCGCCAGGGTGAACTCGTCACCGGTGAGGTACCTGGTCCTTGCGAGCGCGTCGTCGTACACGCTCAGCACACGCCGCAGCTGCTCGCTTTCCGTCTCCCCAACGCCAACCCCGCTGCCATGCTCCTTGCCCGCAGACGCTATCGGCGCGAGCGCGAGGTGATAGTAGCGGGACGCCGTCGTCGCGCTCGGGACGTCGAAGCTCTGCGCCTCCGTGCGGAGCCACCTCTCGATGGACGTGCGCTCCAACGATCCCGCGCCGTACAGGCTGCTGCTGCTGTTAGGACTCCAGAGAACTAATTTGTGGTTGGATGGTTAGGAGCGCAGTGGCACCCCGGCCCACCAAAGTTGAAATCCTAGATTTGACACTTTGGTGTCTCATTAAAAAGATAGAATATTTTTCAGGAAAAGGCGATGTTCACATCTACAGCTAGACGTTCATGGTGACTTCGTCATCCCAGGGCCCAATGGATTAGTTTCTTAGACACAGTGATGCTCACAAGGTAGGGTGTGCGTGCGTTCATAAAGGTAGGTGTATGCACATATGTTTGAGCGTTGCATTTGTATTGTGTTTCGCAAAATAAATTAGAACTCCAGAGACAAAACCTATTATCCCCTCTGTTCATAATTACTTCGTGTTCTAAATTTAATCAAAGTCAAACTTTATTAACTTTGAATAAATATTTACGAAAAGATATCAACTTCTACAACATAAAATCAATAATATTAGAATCTTCATAAAGTATATTTCCAAATATCATATATTTGGTATTATGGATATCAACATTTTTTCTTATTTTATTCGTTAAATTTTGTAAAGTTTGACTTTAAATATAAACGGGAACGCAATCTAAATAAAAACGGAGGGAGCAGGGTTGGAAACAATTTCATGTATGGGAACTGACTGCAAAGAAATCCGGCACTTAATGTGGAACTTCAGAAACAAATCACACACAAATTATTACGTTGGAAACAATTTTCTTGTTTGGGAACAGATTGCAAACAAATCACAGTTTGGCGCGTCCATTTAACTCGGTATAATTTGGAAGCGGGAAGGCTAACGGAGAAATGTTTTTTCCAGTGAGGATAGCTGAAGGTGAACAAGAATATCCGTGGTTTTCGTCTGCTTCCGTTTTTGCAGGTTCCTTCTTCTGCACACTTCCATCTCTGCATAAATAATCCCCCCTTGCAACTGAAACGAGCAGCCCCCACTTTCCCCTCCTGTGAACGGCCGCCGCCGCCGCCGCCGCCGCCACCGTTGGCCAACCATGGCCCCGCCGCAGAAAAAGAGCTCCCGTCAGTCCGCTCCTACTACCATACTTGCCCTCGGCGACGACCTCCTGCGTGAGATATTCCTCCGCCTCCCCTCCCTCCCGACCCTCGTCCGCGCCGCTCTCGCCTGCCCCGCCTTCCTCCGCTCCGTCCGTTCGTCCCCCGCATTCCGCCGCCGCTTCAGCGACCTCCACTCGCCCACCATCCTCGGCGCATTCCTCGTCGACGACGACACCCCCATGTCCACCTTCGCGCCCGTGCGCCTCCCCGGCCGCCGCTCCGACCCGGACCACGCCGCCGCCCTCCGCGGCCTCGATGTCTTCTTTACCCGTCTCCCCGATGCTATCGGTGTCGAAAAGGACGACGCCGAAGACGAAGACGAAGATGTCCAAGATGAGGAAGATGACGACGACGACGAAGACGACGAGCCCCCCATGCTCACGAAGATGTTCAAAAAAGTAACCGAAGACGAAGATGAAGACGAAGGGTGGTCAATGTTGGGGTGCCGCGATGGGTATGTCCTTCTCGTCACGCCGCGATGCAACACCAAGAAGGTGGCCGTGTACGATCCCCTCGCCGGAGCCCTGCATCTCTTCCCCGGCCCGCCTGATGAGGTGTTCAGCGGGGACCCCGAATACACTGAAGCTGAGTTCCACATGATCCCCTCCGAAGCCGACGACCGGTCGTTTCGCGTGCTCTGCGTCCCCAAGGAAGACGGGGGAAAGCAGATCGCCGTCTTCTCACCGAACACCATGGAGTGGCAGATTTCCCCAACACCGTGGAGCCTCCAGGATGCTGGGAATGTAGAGCTAGTGAGGAACGGGCTTGTTTACTGGGCATCTTCAGACCAAGACGAAGACCAAGACGACGACCACTATATCCCTGTGCTGGACACTGCAACGCTGCAATTCTCTCAAACCCATCTGCCGATTGGGCCTTCCGGTGTCTTAGGTGAGACCAACGATGGGAAGCTCTGTTTGGCTCGCATGCATTACGATAACCTTGAGCTTATGGTTTGGGTCCTAAGGGCTGGTCGTGACGGCGTCGATAAATGGAGGAAGAACAGGACATTTCAGATGGTGGATGCTATGGATAAGCTCACTCTCAACATTATAGACGAGTGTCCTTCGCTCAATGTCGTGACTATTGACCGTGGCGTCGTGTATTTGACTATTCACCAGAAGGAGCCTCCTAACTGGCTCCTATCCTTCTGCATTGAAACAAGGGAGCTACAGAAGCTCTGCCGGATCACTAGATCCGAGTTCTGCTATCCCTACATCATGGCGTGGCCTCCCTCTTTGGTACGCAACAAGGTGAGCGCTCGAATCAAACTACTCTGGGTAATTTTATTTGTACTCTGCATAATACTTTTTTATTAACTGCTGATGATATCTTGCCATGGCTATATAGATTTCGTCTTGGTTAGAATTACTCTCTATTGATACAAGTCATTGCAAGTTACTCGAGCATGTTATCATTGAATATTTGAATGACGCTAACGGTGCAATCACTTGCAGGCAGGAGCAGCTTAGTCCATCACCTCTCAAAATAAATAAATGACAGGCAACTAAGTCTGGCAAGAGCTACCAGATGCGGTAATGTACTATGACACTCAAAATGTATTCTGCCAACATGGATTAGCTGAGGCTCCTTCCTTATGCGTTTGTACTCTGTATTTTTTTTTTGTTAATTGGTGATTGGTGACGAGTCATGACATCTTGCCATGGCTATATAGATTTCATCTTGGTTAGATTTGCTCACTATTTCAGACTACTCTTGATATTATAGTTTATGATGGATCCATAGTTTATTTTTTGCGGAATTGAATTCTGGATTTATAGTAAGTTAAGTTCTCATGCTATAATGAGTTTATAAAAATATAGGTCAGAAATTTTTGTTTATACTTAAGCGAGACTGATATGTTGCTAGGTTTAACCATACTATTGGTCAGATCACCCCGGCTGGGGAGCACTGTATATCGAACCATAGTTTTGGTGATAACCATATATATGTGAACTACTGATTTCTAAGCCTTGCATGCATTTCATAACTGCAAAAGAAATTTGAGCTCAAGTAATTCAGGAAAAATACAATAAGAAACATATAAATAGGGTACAAGACTACAAGAGTAATAATAAGAAAATGCCACTAGCTAATTAAAGTTTTCGGATACATGTGTGTGTCGCAATGTTTGAATCACTCGAGCTGAGAAGATGTGACTTTGACCATGATAGCGAGTGTGCATTCAAGACCATCAGGTTCCTGAAAATATTATCTTCTATTCCTGATATAATTGATTCCGCTGGTATAAATTTGCCCTAACTCGCAAAAAACAGTCGTGAGGGCAATCGGATGCTGAATATGGAACCAAACAAATTTAATTTTGATATGTAAACAATAAATTATCTAAGACGTTAGGCACCTCAGTTCTTATGAGATTTAGTGTTTGAGATGCTGCGGGGAATATATCAGGGTAGTGTCATGTACATCTCTGAAAAATATAATAAAGACTTATCGTTTGGAGTTCAGAACTGTTGTGGTGCTGTCCTACAAATGATGTCAGACTTTCTTGTTAATTCGGTGTGTACGTAAGAGCTAAACTGAAATGTAGTAACAGATCTGGAGTGTCTTGTCGCAGCAGACTGTCCTGAGTCACATATCTGAATTTGCAAACTGCAGTGTATAAATGCCAACAAAGATTTGTGTGTTACTACTCTGAATATGGGTGTCTTGTTGCTCACTTGACTGAATAAAGTTCAGAGATGAAGGTTACTTGAAGGACACTGTTCCGAAATCAGAAAACAAGTAAACTTCAGTTATAGTTCCAGTCAGCAGTAGTTGTACCTCGGTACCATATCTCAGTTTACACTTGACAACTAATTCTCAGAGAGTCCTGTAGCATATGTTCAGGTTTGAGACAAAAGAAGTTGGTCCAGGACACGTGCATGCAATTTTTTAAGAAAATGCAACTGTCACCAGTACTAGAACTACATTGCAATTGTTTCAGAGAAAGGAAACTGTCGCTTAGATGCAGTGACCTTGTTAGTTTGGCCTTTGTTCAGTGTATAACACCAGTACTGTAACATATATTTAGTTTTCGACAATGAAAGTATTCATCTATCAATGAACATGTAGTCGCGGGTGTTGTGAGCGTTTAGTATGGCATCAGAACTATACTAGACATGCCATGTACTTGTACTCGTCATGGTTCAAAAAAGCGGAACTAATCATTCGCTTACGCGCTGAGGGATGGCAAAACGCTTCGATTAGGCCCTAAGCGGCTCATTAAGCGCTGGTAAGGCCCAATAGTGCAATTAGGGTGTAAGAGACTCGTGCTAGTGGTCTCTTTTCTGCTATAGAGCTGGCCCAGTAAGGCCCATTATGGAACCCTAGTCTGCTCATCTCTTTCTCTCACTTCTTCACTTTCACCCACACATGTACATAAAAAATGGCGCCCTAGGCCCTACTAGTGAAGCCCCTTCACCGCCTCCACCGCCTCTCCTTCACAGGAACAAGCACTACTCTCACCTCTACTTATGTGCTCTTAGGGCATCTCCAACCGGGCGACCCAAACGGACGCGCTGGGCCGTCCGTTTTGGGCCGTTTGCGTGGCCGAGCGGACGCGCGGATGGAGCCCCGCGTCCGCGCGTCCGTTTGGGTCGCGCGCTGCGCCCAATGCGGCAGATTTGGGTCGCGGCGCCCTATGGTATGTTTTTCTTGTAAATTCACTAGAAAAACGCAAAAAAATATTATATAAAATATATAAAATAGTTCAAATGCTCAAAATGTATTTCACATTACATAGTCCATGTAATCAAGGATAAAGTATTATTCAAATAAAATGAAAAAACGATACAATTGCTCTAGGCTTCAGGATTTCCTTCCTCATTGTTGTTTGCAGCATTGTTGCCTACATGCTGCCACATGTGCTCGACCAAATCAGCCTGAAGCTGGTTGTGTACAGCTAGATCTCGAATTTCATGGTGCGCATGAAGAATGTCCTGGAATGATGCTGGAGCACCTTGAGGAGTAACCAACTCTCCTTGGCCTTCCCAGTCATTATCAAAGAGTGAATCATCCCGCTCTACCTCAACAATCATGTTATGCATGATTACACAAGCGGTCATCACCTCCCACAGAGTTTGCACATCCCGGACTGCGGCGGGTGTCTGACGATAGCCCAACGAGCTTGGAGGATGCCAAACGCCCGCTCGACATCTTTCCGGGCTGCCTCCTGCTCTTTGGCAAACCTTGCCTCCTGCTCTGAGTTGGGGTTTCAGATTGTCTTCACGAGTGTAGCCCAAGGTGGATAGATACCATCAGCAAGGTAGTACCCCTTGGTGTAGTGGTGGCCATTGATCTCAAAATCCACATCAGGGGACTTACCGTACGCTAGCCTATCAAACACCGGAGAGCGCTGCAGCACATTGATGTCATTGTGCGAGCCAGCCATTCCGAAGAATGAGTGCCAAATCCATGTGTCATGGGAAGCAACAGCTTCAAGAATGACTGTGCACCCCTCAGAATGGCCGCTGTATGCCCCCTGCCAACCAAAGGGGCAGTTCTTCCACTCCCGAGTGCATGCAGTCTATGCTGCCAAGCATCCCAGGAAAACCCACGGAAGCGTTGATCGACACTGTGTCCTCCGCATTAGGTTGCCGGAGGTACTGTTCTCCGAACGAACCGATCACTGCTCTGCAGAACCTGTACATCGATTCCAAGCCGGTTGACTCACTCATGCGCGTGTACTCATCTACGAAATCACCGGCAACGCCATATGCGAGCATCCTAATCGCTGTCGTGCATTTCTGGTACGAAGAGAGGCCTACCTTGCCAATTGCATCCACTTTCGCACAGAAGTAGTCGTCGTAGATCTTGACGCCATCCATTATCCGGCGGAACAGCGGCCTGGTCATCCGAAAACGACGGCGAAACAAGGATGGCACGAACAATGGATTGGGTTGGAAGTAGTCGTTGTAGAGCTGGTCGTGGCCGCGTTCTCTTTTGCGGTCCAAGGCGGCCGCGCGCCCCGGCAAGGACCCCCGGTACACGGGGATTTGCGAGACAATGTGCTCGTGGATGAGAAGCGCAGCATCCGTGAAAAAATCGTCGTCGGACTCCTCTTCTGACGACGTGTCGATGAAGTTCTTGAAGTAGTATTCGTCGTCGCTGTCCACCATGATCTGAAAAGGGACACATTTTAGTTCGAGCATTTGAACGAACACCTCGCAGGCGGAGGCGATCCAAATGCTTCTGTAGGGACCTGCAGGCATGGCCGTCTCAGCCGACTTGCGGTCTGGAAACACGGTGCAGGAGAGCTCACCTCCGGCGGAAACGGCGCAGCTGCGAACGGCGGGAGGTGTCGCGACGGTGAGAGGACAACAGCGCCGGCGGCGGCGTCCTCCGACTCTGCTACGACGCGGCGAAAGCAGCGCGGGACCTCGACCTATGCTTCCGCCCCGCTTGCCGGCGTCTCGACGACGATGGCCGGCGTTGACGCGCTCCCAAATCGCCGGTCCGTGGGTGGCGGCGGAGCGGTGGGGAGATGTGTGCGACGGGCTTGTGTTTTGGGAGGCAGACAGGCGGGCCAGGGGCGGACAAGGGGCAGACGCGAGCGACCAGCCTTTCGCGTCCGCGGCCACGCAAACTCGTCCAAGATTTGGGCCGGGTTTGGGTCGTCCCGGACGCCGCTGCCATCCGTTTTAGGGATGGATCCGCGCGCTGGGACGCGGTTTTGTCCGTTTCGACCCATCCGGACGCGCGGGCGCGGGATGGGTCGCCCGGTTGGAGATGCCCTTAGATGCCCAGAATTGCTTCCTCGTTTTTCTATCCATACAGTTCTGTACAGAACGCTTAAGCTCGCTTAAGCTTCAATTCCTTTGAGCAGTGCCTCACCGCTTGCTTAGCGCTTAGCGCTTTTTTTTGAACCTTGGTACTCCGTACTCGTAGCTCCAAGTTCACAACCTAGCATCACTTTGCTGTAACCTGTAGTTCTGGAGAGGCAAATTAATACTTCACCACAATCACTATAACATGTATTGTTCGGTTCATTCACATGAGTTGCCTAGCAGGTAATTTCCTCTATTTTACAGTAGCATCTAGCTGTACCTACTAAACTATTTTTCTTCCATATTCACACTAGAGCATATCTTCAGGTTCCAGTAGATGAACTAGCCCATTAAACCATCAGGTAACACCTAAGATAGATAAGCTAGCTTGGCTGATATTTGAAATTTAGTTATTGCATTCCTGTTATAATGTGCTATTAGTGTTGCCTAAAGACTTAAAACTATTTTTACCAGTGAAAGTTTAGATGCGACTATTCCGGCATTTAAAATGGCCAACCCAGTGGCTTCACTATGTTGGTTCAGACTTAGAATCATGCAGGATCAAAGAACCATAGGTGACAAGGACCTTCAGTTAAACACATTTAGGACCAAGAAAAATGGATTGTTTAGTTTTATACTTTTACTCCAATGTTTTGGAACAACAGAAGCACGCATACACTGGAGTAAAGCACAAATAGTTCCAGAGGAACATCGCAGATTACCTTCAGACTTGTTCGGGGTTTCTTAATCATTCTTCTGAACAAGTAAATAACTTAAAGACAACTTAAATACTATTTGTACTAATAAATCTGAAACATAACCATCGTATGCCAATCAAACTTTGTGTGTACAATTTACTTAGGGAGTTTACATGAAATAATTACTCTTGTTTGATGTAATGTCATATGCAAGATATAACAAACCATCAAGACTGATATGAGTTCACCATCCAGACTTGAGTAGCTAATGTAACATACATTTACATCATACCCTGTGATTATGAACCCAAGCTCCTATGAGATTTAGTGTTCATGATCAAGACATTAGGCACCTTAGTTCTTATGTGGTTTAGTGTTCATAATCAAGACGTTAGGCACCTCAGTTCTTATGAATTGTATTTATGAATCAGTTACAGTGTGAAACTGAGAACTAATACTCTTGTATGGATGCCTCAAGAAACTTGATGGCCATGTTAATCTTTTCTTTCTTGCACAAGCAGCTTATTTAGGGTGACTGATTGCTCAACATTTGTTTTGCAGACAACCGGCTTATCCAGTTAATGTCCCACTGAGCTGCCCGAAACTATTAAGGCCAGAATGAGAAGCATATGTTCCATTCAATACATGCTGCAGAAGTTCTTTCAAGCTCGGTAGCTTGGCTGGTTAGAAACCGGAATTGCAAGTTTACTGTAGGTGCTACAGCATGCTGGTCTTTGTTGATCCACAAGGAGAATCTGAACTATCTTCAGCTATAACTTGTATGTGACTGTCAAGCGGCAAGCAACTATGTGATGATACCATGATGTAATGAAACAACGGATGATGATGCTGAAGCTCTTTACTTCCGTCTATAACCCTCGCTTAAGTGCTACCTTCTTTTCGAGCTAACAACTTATCTGCATCAAACATTACACTAGGGTTTCTACTTTATTTGGGATGGGCGGTTTTCGACAGGAGAAGATGGGTTATCTTTGTTTTGAAGAATCGAATACCTCTAAAAAAATTGCGCAAGTAATCTGGGTTATGTATCAAGCAACCTGGCTAGAAATTTGGCATGATTTTCGAACTGAATAGAAGTTCTAAAGTTTAAGTTTAAAATGCCACTGCAAAATACGAAATGCATTGTCATGATTCATGACTGACTCGCAAGTAATGACCAATATGTGGCATGATGACAACTTTCACCGCTCTGAAATCCCTTCTATCATAGGTGAAACCAAGGAGATTAGTAGAAGTTTTACTACTTCCTCCGATTCAAATTAATTGACTTAATTTTCTCTAGATATGGACGTGTTTGTTAAGTAGATACATCGGTAACTAGATACATTCCAGTAGCTTCTCTTTTCACTTTTTTAGCAGATCTGCTAATATTGCAGCTCAATTTGTGTGCATAAAATGCTTCTCATAGTAGGCAAGGGAACTCGTGGCTGAGTATCCCTCCAAACTTTATATGTAACTGCCTGTATCAGGATTGTAATACCTTTTTTTTCTAGTGGAACAGCAATACCAAGCCAGATGGACGGGCTCACTAGGAATCCATTGTTGCATACTGGGCCGGTTGCTTGCGTTCTTGGCTTGAAATAACGAGGGCATCTCCAACGGGACGACGACCATTTGTGTTCTCGCAGACCGAAAATGTGTCGGTAAGCTCAGTAAGCTCCCAGCTGCGTCCTAGAACGCCTGCTCCCTTGCAGGTCCACGTGACGTCATGGTTCGCCTCCGGCATCGCGTCGGTGCAGTTCAATGGGAAATTTTGTCAAAAAGGACCACCTGTCCCAGTTTAATGTCAAAAAGGACCACCTGTGAACGGAAATGCCAAAAATGCCGTGGCGGCAGCACGGCCAGGCGACGCGTGGCGCCTGCCGCCGGAGCCGGTGGCGGCAGGGCCTGCCGCCGTCAGCCGTGGCGGCATGTCCGCCTCCGTGAGCCGGCCGTCGACGGACGGACGCCGACGTCGCCCTGCCGCCGTAGCTGCCGGCGGCACGCTGAGCTGGCAGCCTGCCGCCGCGACCGGTGGTGGCATGTGCTGCTCCCGACAGCTCTGCACAGCGCGTTGACGGCGCGGATTCCGACGTTGATGGCTCTGATTCCCACGCAAACTTTGTCAGATTCGAGCTGTCTCTGATTCTGAGGCTGTTTGCTCCGGTTTGAGTCTATTTGGCACTAGTTTTTGCACTTTCAGCTCTATTAGAGACTGTAGTTGTACAGAAAATTGATTGCTGATACAGAAACGTGACCACCGAAAGTATGCAGCGCCGCATGCTTTATAACTAGCCGCTGCTTGCATTGTCGCGAACACGCACAGCTGCTCTCCTCTGTCTTCCCGTATGAGCTGAAAGAATACACTTAGTTAGTCTCCTCTCTTGCTGAGAACACAACCATAGTTCGTTGATTAAGTGCAATGATTAAGTGCATGATGCAATAGAAGGGAAAACAACAAGGTTAGTTCATTTGGATATTTGATTTTATTCGTACATGCATAATTTTTATGTTTCCATTTCTAGTAAGTAGACACACATCATTATATTAGCATAGCATGTAAGGCACTGTAATATTTTTAGAAGCATGTAATTATAGTTAGAAATGCAACATGATGGTGTGTGATGTAGACATATTGTATATGTATGAGTGAAATTGAAATGCAGCATGACTATATGTAGTGTAGTATTATTATAGTGTAGTATTATTGGACGTAACTACACGACGTATATGAGAAAATGGTCTAATTTTTCGAAGTAATGTGTGCGTATGTTAGGTTGATTTTATTCGTTGATGACCCTGTGTATTCTTCTTGGATTATCGCAAAACAAAAGAAACATGCACATGTTATAACTATATACCTTGTATTAGCATATTATGTACAGCGAGTGAGATTTTATGAAGGATGTAATTTAATTTGAAATAGAACAACACGTAGTGCAGTGTACTATTATTGCATGTATGACTGAAAACTAAAGAGATGGATAATTTGTTGAACTAATAACCGTATGTTAGGAACATGCTTTAACTCGCAAATTTTAATGTGTATTTTAGGTGGATTGAAGTATGCACATGCTCTCTCACAGTTATTACTTGGATTATTGTGGCGCGTAAATTATTATTTGGAAGAATATCTATCTGCAAATTAAGGTATATATATGATGTCTTTTAATATTTTGTCTTGTGTATTTTTTTGCCGTATTATTTAGAAAAGGAAGGATTAATTATTTTCGTAAAGTCTTACCGCCATGTTAGAATAAGTGTTGTAATGAAATTATTAAAACAGTAATATGATTTAAGGTAGGATGTTACTAATATTATTTTAAAAATCTGGTTGTGCGGTAGGTACGATGGAAAATTTGGTAGTGTACTATGGGGACGTCGTACGTGACGAATTCGGTGGGGTGGATTTCTCGAACTGCGACACGATGGATGTTGCAGTGATAGATATGGTCAATAGAGCATTTGCGGATGTAAGAAAAATCATCCGAGCCCCATTTGGTCGGGGGATGCGTGGACGAGAGGATGACGGTTGAGGCTCTTATCGTCGTAGAAGGGAATGGACCTCCCCGTTGGGGTTTGCGGGAGGTAAAAAATGATACAAATTGGCGTACGTACATGAGGTTTGCAAGCACACCTGGTGCTGCTATGTACGGACGGCCGATGGTGTATGTGAAGTTTATTTCAGCTACTGATGATGCTTGGAAGCGATAGGAGCGCTGCAGAAGAGCAGCTGTCCATCACCGCAGGCCCTAGCACCGGCCTGTCGGATCAGCTTGCCATGACCGTTGCTCGTAGCATCGACCCATCGGAGCAGATGCCTAGCCACCATAATGTTGACCCAGGATATTGGTCCGCGGTCATCGACATCAGCGAACATGTGGAGGGATTGCCTGAGGCGTTGGATGATGATGCTCGTTCATCTTCGTCTGAATCCTCGTCGGATGAAGAAGGAGTAGGTCCTCCCCAGAGGGCGGTCCCAGGTCCAATGGACCCTGACTTCTTGCAGACCATGACCATAAGCAATGAATTTCGGTCTGTTCCAGGCCTAGGAGAGGATAGTCTGCTAGTTGGGCAAAGTTTCCACGACAAGGACTCCGCTGACCAGGCAATAAAGAGGTATGCATTGAGCATATCTCGGGAGCACAGAGTGAAGCGAGTCTGATCGAAGTCAGCTAAAAGTGATATGTGTCTAATTGAATGAGGGGTGCAAGGGGAGAATGATCGCTCGAAAGAGCTCTGGGGTATGTCAGCCCTGGCATATCAAAAATATAACCACATAGTTGCGAGCAGGTTGGGGCTCTGGATAAGCACCGCAACGTCACCGCAAAATATTTTTCACATATCATGCAAGTGGAGGTGGAAAAAGAAATCAATGTTAGTGTGAAGATGCTGCAAGAGACTGCAGAAGATCAGATTGGCTTCTCTCGTCGGCTCCGGAAAGGCAAGGCGTGCCAAGGAGGACATTTTCCGAGAGGCTATATGGCACATATGAGCAAGCATATGACCTAGCCCCCGGACTGCTCCATCGAGATATCATCAAGTAACCCGGGGACTCATGTATTCAGGAGAGAACGTCCACACCCCAGGGAGCAAAATGAAGAAATACTTGACCGTTTATTCTGGGCATTCCCGCAGGCTATACAGGCATTTCAACACTGTCGTCCAGTGTTGTCAATAGATGGTACCTTCCTCACTGGAAAGTACAAAGGGCACACTCCTGTTGGCGATCGCAGCAGATGCAAACAATCAACTCCTTCCTATTGCATATGCATTGGTGGAGAGCGAGAACAAAGATAGCTGGTTCTGGTTCTTATGCTGCTTGAAGATTTCAGTTGTCGGAAATCGCCCCAATGTTTGCATCATCTCTGATCGCAACACGGGGCTATTGAGTGTGCTCGAATTTATGAAGGTGGCACAAGATCCAGATTGGGGGTGGCCCGATCTAGAGACAAGGTGGTGCATGCGGCATTTGGCAGCCAATTTTTACTCAAAGTTCAAGAACAAGGATTGGTTCAAGCTGTTCAAGAGAATGTGCATGCAGAAGACAGAAGAGAAGATGAATGCAATTTGGAGTGGAATCAATGCCGAAATTGAGAAAGCTGCGTTGCCACAGAGAAGAGATCGGAGGGGCAATACCAGGACAGTTAATTTGTCTACGTGGATTTCCGAGAGTTGCCCCGATTTAAGCAAGTGGGCGCTTTCTCACGACTACGGGGCACGGTACGGCATAATGACCACCAACATGTCGGAGGTGTACAATGGTGTGCTGAAAGGTGTGCGCGCCCTCCCTATCACGGCGTTGATTACTGAAACTTGGAACCGGACTTTGTCGTACTTTGCGAGACGAGTCCAGGTAGCCAACGCTCGGGACGCACTGAACAAGCCATGGTCTGAAAAGATGCAGCGACATCTCGACGAGAAAGCAAAAAAATCACAAAGTCATGGTTTCCGTCAAATTGACGCACTTAGGAATAAGTGGGAAATACATGTACGCGCCAAGTTTGTGAGAGGCCACCACAGAGGCTCAAGAAAGCATGCTGTCACCCTCGGAACTAGCTCGTGTGAGTGCAGTTGTAACAAGCCAAAACTTTTGGGATACCCTTGTAGTCATGTCCTCAAGGCTGCTTCAGCACAAAAACATATCTCCGTACTTCAACACATACAACCTACTGCACAAATGGAATGGTGAGTTCTGGACATGGGGCATTGGGAAGCACTATAGGGATGTATGGCCGGATAAATCCACCATATGGGTTCCAGACCCGACGTTGAAGAGGACCGCGAAGGGTCGACGTCAATCTCGCCGTCATAGAAATGACATGGACCATAGTCAGTCGGGAGAACCACGCCGTAGTCGCGTTTGCAGATGTCCCGGTCATGCGCGAAGGGAATGCCCGTACCGTAGCAACAACAACCCAGCTTGATGTTAATTATAATAAGTTGTAGTCATGATTTGTTGTAATAAATTTATGATTATTTCTATTCATAATGTGATGTAATATATTTATAATAATTTGTGCGCATGATTTTCTGTAATAAAATTATGATTATTTCTATTCATAGTGTGATGTAATATATTTATAATAATTTGGGCGCATGATTTGCTGTAATAAATTTATAATTATTTCTATTCATAATGTGTTGTAATATATTTATAATAATTTCTATTCATATTTCTAACATATTTATAATTAGGGATTTCTATTTTCGTGCCCCTGCTTCGTTAGTTGTACTCAGTTTTCCCCAGCTCGTTAGTTTTTCCTCAGCTTTCCCCTCCCTCTAGTTTGAAACCCCTCGAAGACGCGGGTTGCCGTCGAGTCGGAGGCCTTACCGTTACCGTCAGGTCGGTTCCTCTGACCGTCTCGTGCTGACGGGTAGCCATCCATCTACCGCTGACGCGTGGGCCGTTTTATTTCCTGATTGTATACGCGGTGCTGCCAATGACAAATGGGGCCGCTCTTAGCCATCCATGTACCGCTGACGCGTGGGCCGTTTTATTTCCTGATTGTATACGCGGTGCTGCCAATGACAAATGGGGCCGCTCTATGGGGCTGCCGCAGCCAATGACCAGTGGGTCGTCTATTTATTTATAGAAAATTATATATTGCCGCTCCGTGGGGCCTCCGCAGCCAATGACCGCTGTGGCAGGTGACTATTTTCGCAGCTTAATCTAAAGCGACTCTTATGCTAAACATTGTGCATCCCGACGCTGACCTAGCAGTGGCGGCGAGCATAGCCGTTCGACCATGCCGATATTGGCATCGGCATCGGCATCGTTTGGAGGATGTGGTGCTCGAATAATAGTGGAAATGCGATATTATTTTTTACATAATATATAGAAAATAGCTAGATCTCTAAATCGATGCATATGAAGCTACATATATATTCTTGGTCATAATCCCCTTGTCTAAAGGGGATGGATGCATGGCTTCAAGTCGTCGTCGCTTTCATCGTCGATATCTTCGTCGTCCGAGTAGTAGTACCTCCTGCACATTGTTCCGTCGAACACCTTCACTGTGAGCACATCATCGCCTTCATATTTGAAGTGTACGTGGCAGCCGAAATCCACACCGTGCGCGATGGCGAATTTCTCCCAACCCTTGTCGAGGTACATCCGGCCTTGTCCGTCAAATAGGACCTCCACGGTCCAGAGACGAGGACCGCAGTCAGCTACTCGCAGATACACCTTAGCTGGCTCCTGGCCGTCAAGATAGTCCGCAAACTTTTTTGGGAGTGCCTGCAAAGAGATCGAGCACCGATCGTTTGAAATTAAAGGTTTTTTAGAACATGCCCATAATTAATCACATGCATCATATATGTGGGAACGCGTACGTACCTTCTTGACCAAAGGGTCTTCATAGACGACGATGAAGAACTCCTCTATGATCAATGGCAGTGTTGACGGTGGTGGTGGCAATGATGATGATCCCCTTCCCCTTCCCCTTCCCCTTCCGGTCCGCGTCCGAGACGTGGAAGCCATGGCAATGGATGATCAAGTGTATGTGAACGAAGAAGAGAGAGGCAGAACCTATTGACACAATGGATGGCCGTGTAGGTGTTTATAAGGGAGAGATGACCGTTGTAGGGTTTACACAATAAAATAAGGAGGAGGTGAACGTTGGTGGGGGTTTACACAATAAATTAAGGAGGAGATGACCATTGTGGGGGTTTACACAATAAATTAAGGAGGAGACGACCGTTGTGGGGGTATATATCTCAACAAAAAAGTAATGCGGACTATCTTGACGGAAATGGAACTTCGTGATATAGTTTATCATTTTACCGTGAAAAGTAATGCCTAAAAGAAATGGTAATTTGTGATAGTTTATCATTTACCGTAATGGCTACAACAAATCGTTGATGGTTTATCATTTTTTGCGTGAAAAGTAATGGCTACAAGAAATGGGTGATGGTGTATCATTTTTTGCGTGCAAAGTAATGGCTACAACAAAATCGGTGATGGTTTATCGTTTTTTGCGTGAAAAGTAATGGCTACAAGAAATGGGTGATGGTGTATCATTTTTTGCGTGAAAAGTAATGGCTACAACAAAATCGGTGATGATTTATCGTTTTTTGCGTGAAAAGTAATGGGTACAAGAAATGGGTGATGGTGTATCATTTTTGTGCGTGAAAAATAATGGCTACAACAAATCGGTGATGGTTTATCGTTTTTTGCGTGAAAAGTAATGGCTACAAGAAATGGGTGATGGTGTATCATTTTTTGCGTGAAAAGTAATGGCTACAACAAAATCGGTGATGATTTATCATTTTTTGCGTGAAAAGTAATGGGTACAATCCCTACAAGAAATGGGTGATGGTGTATCATTTTTTTGCGTGAAAAGTAATGGCTACAACAAATCGGTGATGGTTTATCATTTTTTGCGTGAAAAGTAATGCCTAAAAAGAGTTTATAATTTAGCTCGTGAAAAATAATGCAGAAAACCAAACTTTGCGTGAAGCTAACCGACGACAGAGAGAGAGAGGGTGGTGGCCCCGACCAGAGAGAGAGATAGGTGTTATCCTGCCCGTTAGATCATACGATCAACGATCGGCGGGCACAATCCGCGTGACATGGGCTAGACCAATCAGGGCAATGTTGGGCGTCTGTGAGAGTTTGTGAAGGGAGAGGGCAAAACTGAGTAGTATCAAGAAACCAAGGGCAAGTGAGTAGTAAACAGACTAAGGGATTCAAATATGAGATTTAAAAAATGGAAAATGCGTGTTTTGTACAATGAAACCCATCTTGGCCTACCTCAAACTATTTGCAATACAAATCTACATGAGTGTGAAAATTATGGCCTCATTCAGACAAAGTATGTTTTGGGGAAAGCTGTTTTGGGTAGGGCTTATTATGGAAAACCATGCACCTTCATAGCTACTAGGTGATTTGAGAAGTGGCAATTTGTGGTGAAACTTGATTTATCTATGATTTATCTATGATTTGTGAAGTGGCAATTTATGGTAAAGACTCCATGAGTAAGTGCCACTCTTTTTCGGAATTTTTTGCACATTAAATAACTAATTTAACTAGTTAATCCCATTTGTTGACTCTCTGTTGACCAGCCACTTGAGGGTAAAACTGAGTATATTACACTAGCCAGTATTAGCACTCAAGGAGAAAACTGATCATACAAAAAATGCTAGTACATGACTCGGGGGTATACCTGAGTATATCTAAATTTCCAGGGTTAGACCCGAGGACGCGTGTTGCGGTGCAGAAGTGGAAGACGTGCCATTGTTGACGCGTGTCGCGGTGCAGACGTGCAAATAGTGGACGCGGGTCGCATTTAGGACGCGTAAGCCCCTCCCTCCCTCTGCACACAGTCGTCTCATTCTCGCTCACGCACGAAACCACCCCTCTCACGTCCCATCAACTTCTCCAAATCGAAAAAACCCCAACCGCTGTACGCACGCTACCCTGCCGGCGATGGAGAAGAAGAATGCGCCGGCGGCCGTCGCCTCCGAGCCCGTCGCCTCCGAGCCCGTCGCCTCCGCGCCCGTCGCCTCCGAGCCCGTCGCCGCCGAGCCCGTCGCCGCCGAGCGCGTCGCCGCCGAGCGCGTCGCCTCCGAGGGCGGCGCATCCAAGCGCGGCGCCTCCGTGAACTGGGCCCTCTCTCGGCTGATGGACCACTTCACAAGATCGGCCAATGCTTACTGGCGAACGATGAGTACGCCGACACCTACTCTGCTATGAGGCAAGTCTGTAGAAATTGGCGCTCAGGTTTGCCTGAGCCCGACGTGCACCTGGACGAAGGGATCATGCTACACCACGCCCTTCCACGCGTCGCTGAGTTCACCTTCCTCCAACTCGGCACATCACGCTACGTCACCATAGATCTATCGGACGTTCATACAAGGTTCAAATTCCTCCATATCTACCTTTTTATTTTCAATCTTAAACACATCTTAGTGCTGAATGTTATCTTCATCAATATATTTTAGATACTACTTCGTCGGCTTTTGCCGTGGTGTCATCGTGCTTGCCTAGAAGAACCCGCCGCACAAGATACGGCTGTTGAACCCACTCACAAAGAAATCGAACACTATGTTTGAGGCGCAGATGCCATCTGTTTTTCGAAATCGATCGTCTGTTATCAAATCCCCGACTATGGTCTTCGTTGCCGCACATTACCCGCCGGAAATTGGTTGGGTCGATGAGAGCACTCCAACTAAGGATATAAATGAAGATTGGGGAGAAGGAAGATTTTCGATCAAGAACCATTGTCTGCGTTGCATTACCCCGTTCAATGGTGAACCGTATGCGATGAGCTGCGGACAATTTTGAGATCGGAAGAATAGTGTGCACCAATGTACGAGTTGCAGCAGCGCGCGAGCACCTGTCAAGATGGAGACACTAATTTCATTTCCAGAACTTGGACGTCAGAAGTTCTACCTTGTGAAGTCGGATGGTGATCTGCTGCTTGTGTTGTTGGTCAGCGAGGCTTTGGCGGGCAAACCATTGGTGTACCGTGTGGACACTCAGAACCGCTCTCTCCATCTGGTCAGTAACATTGGCAGTAATGCCTTCTTCGTGAATTATATCCGGTGTATCTCCGTCGACACCAGAGTGTACCCGACACTTCGACCTGGCAGCATCTACTACACGGATTTGTGTTATATCAGAGAGTACTCTCATGATACAAAGGCCTGGGATGAGTGGCCACTACGTGTGGATAGAATAGGACTCTACGGTATGAGAAATGAACACGAGGCCATACCGTTTGGAGGATGTATTGGCCTCACACTGCGGACGGAAGGAGTTCAATGAATATTTCCTTGGGGAAATGCACGAATGGAGGGAGGAAGAAATATATGGGGAGGAATGAAGAACAAATTCATTCATCCTAATCTTCTTGTTGTCCATACATTGCGTGCGTCTTGTATATTTTTCAGCTTAGTTTGTCGTGAACATTAACAACGTTATTGCCTGCTTTTGGCTGTTGTATGCAGTTTATGTATTATACTTAGTTTTGTGATTATGCTGTTGTGAATTTATCATATACTAGCTTCTAGATTTGCTACTAGATTTGCTGCCATATTGGGCAAAAAACGAGGGCCAAAAGGCATAAATAACCCCAGAGATTTGCTACTAGATTTGCTGCCATATTGAAGAAAGACAGAAATAGAAGCTTCTCTAGATTTGATACTAATTTGGTGAAAAAGACAGAGAGAGAAAGAGGGGAAAAGGTGCTCTTAAAAATGCCAATTTGGGCCGAGAGAGACAAAACCCAGCTCCTGCTCACGTGCAACCAAACGCTTCTCGTCCTGTCCCACGCGGTCCCTTCCTACCAGCCCCACGCGACGCGGCCCCACACGACGCGGCCCCACACGACGCGGCCCCACAGACGACGCGGCGCAACACGTCGGCACGGAACGTCCAAATAAACGGATTCCTTCCGTCTGAGCTCCTTCTGCGGGTTTCAGACATAGGCTTGGGGAAAACTGAGGAAAAACTAAGGGGCTGGGGAAAACTGAGTACAACTAACGACCCGAGGGCACGAAAATAGAAATCCCTTATAATTATTATGTGTACAGGTGATGACGTCGCACTTACCAGACCTTTTAGAGGCGTCGTTTGATGCCGATCACCATTGTCACCAATGGTTGGACCCGAACGCCCACTTCGACCCCCCTCAGCCCTTCAGGCTACGCGGCATCAAAAATAGGCTCCATGTTCACGATCGTTATATGGATCACTTGCGCGCTCACGGACTTCTTTCATATTCCAAGCTTACATCAAGCAACGAGAGGTTTCTGTTGGACCCATCTCTTATGTCAGCCCTTGTTGATTGTTGGAGACCTGAGACCCACACTTTTCAGTTACGTTGTGGAGAGTTGATACCGACCCTAAAAGATGTGTCCATGATTACTGCTCTTCCTATCATTGGTAATCCAGTGGTCCCCCAAGCATATTCTAGTAATTGGCCGCTACAGAGTTGAAGCACGGCTTGGTGTTCCATTTCTGTTAACACCCGCAGTGGGAACCGTCCTAGAGGTGTGCCTCTAAGTCTGGATAGTCACACATTTTGCTAACTTACCTGCCAATGCGAGATAATGTCACGCCGGCACGACATCTATTTGCATATGTCTGTATCTCTTAGGTATAATGTTCCCTTCGTCACACGGTGACGTTGTTCTCCCAGTTTGATTAAAATTGCCGAAGAGATAGTAGATGGCCCCTTACCTCCCGGGCACATATACAGACTTTGGTTCAGCCATGCTTGCTCATACATACGAGGGGTTATGTCATGCCACCCAGAAAAAATCTAAAGGCCACATACTTTCCGTCAGCTATGAGTTTCTTCAGCTATGGTCATGGGAGTACCTACCTGTTGGACGTCCCCACCTATCCAACATAATCCACCCATATGATTTTGGCCAGGCTATACATGGCCCTCTGACATTTGGATCTCGTTGGGTACATGCTAAAAAAAATTGGTCAACAAATGTGGTGCACGGTTGTTACCCGGAATACCACCAGGAGTTTGAGGGGCTAGAGGATCACATGATCAGATGGAACCCATGGACGGATGATGTCGCTGTGTGGGGTGCTCAGCCACGTACAGCTGATATGTATACATGCTCCGACTTGTGGTTAACACGCTGCCACCTCCTCTTTCTTTGGATGGTTGAGACATATAACCCAGAGCGTGTTATGCGGCAGTTTGAGCTCTATCAGGTTGTTCCACCACCATTACCGAGGCGACTTGACGATCTAGTTCACACGTAATGTATTGCATTTTATTTATGACTTACATTTTATTTCAATATAAAATGTATTGCATTTTATTTATGACTTACATATTCCTAATTAAATATATCATTTGATTTCAGGAAAGATAATAAAGGTTTGAATTGTGCCGACTGGAGCAGTCGTAATAGACAGTGGATACAGCTGTGGATTAATAATGCGGCATCCGATGTAGTGCAAGAACATAGGTACGTTTTGTATTAAATTATTTTGATTATTTTTATACATGTGCTAACGACAATTATTTCTTATATTGGTAGACCATATAGTGACACCACATACGACCACTACAATCATTGGTATCGCAGTAGCACAAGGATTTTGCTCACCGGTCCTCCACCAGATTACACACATGCCGATCAGCTGGTTGTAGGGACTGAACGAACAGCAGCATACCATCGCGAAACCTCGGTACTTGAATTTCTTTATAAGTATGAGACATATTTCTGTAATTTCGAATAATTATTCAACCAGTTTTTCAAAATAAGATACATGAACATGCAAAAATACAACATAAAATGAAGATACATCGGCAATGCCAACACCACAACTTAAAATAAACGCTACGAGTAACATTATAAGCTTCACTTTTTTCCCTTCTTCTTGCTCTTCGATGATGAACTAGCCTTTCCCTTCTTACTCGGTGCCATAAAATCATCGTCCGAGTCAACGCAAGAGGATGCAGCGCTTTTTCCCTTGAAATATTCATTGCTCTTAGCCAGACTCCTCGGCGTGAAGACTTCTTCGTCATCCTCCGTCGAGGAAGCCCATGTATATGGATACCTTAGAAATTCTTCTTGTTCCTTCTCATCCTTCGGTTTCTTCTTCTCAAACCTTGCTTGCAACCTAAGAATCTCTTGTCGTAATTCCACCGGAGTTCGGCCAGGCATACCTGCGTGCTTAGAAAAAATCTTGCCTACCTCAACGAGAAGATTCACATTCGTGACCAGATCTTCTACATTTTCTATGTTATTGGCACTCATAACTGAAGTAGCAGAGGAGATAAGAGGAGCAGCCATACGTGCAATAAAACTACGATCTCCCCGAGGAGCCATCTTCTGGCGACTTCGATTGTGTACAACAAATGAATGCCCGGGGAGGGGTTTTATAGCACGCGGCTCAGAGAAAAGGCGGGAATTCATGGCACGAAATTTTGGCGGGAAAAAATAAGGCGGGAACTTTAGGCGGGAAAATTTACGCGCGAACTTTTTCCGGGAAACCAATATTTATTATTAATACATCTGCCGAAATAAAGTTGGAAATATAACTTAAATTAAAATACGGCTAATCACTACAACGGAATTTAAGATACAACGCGAAAGTAAAACAGAAAAATACGTAGTTACTACAACAGATCACTCTATTTGCCCTGCGTCCAGCGTGGCCATTTTCCAGTCTTGTCGTCGCGTTCTTCTGCTGCCTGCGCCTCAGCAGCTCTTTCTCTTAATCTCTTTCTTTCCGCTTCACGGGCCTCCCTGCGCACCTCTTCCTCTGCATACCTACGTGCAGCCTCATCATCCATCCGCTTCCGATTTACCTCGCGATTTTGAGCTTGCTCTGCCCTTAATTTTTGTATCTGTCTCTCTCTTTCTGCTTTATCATTAGCAATAGCCTTTTCGAAACGCTCCTCCTCATGGAACCTTGCCCACGCACGCCTCTGTTTTTCCTCCACCTCACGGCGAGCCCAATCCGGCTGCTCCTGGTCTATCCAGTGAAACCAGTTGCAAAGGGGCGGCGGAGACTGCAACAAAAACAAGACGATTAATAAATAAAAATTAATGACATACAAATATGATTTTTAATCATGCTCGTTACAACATACCGCAGGTCTCGAGGACGATGAACTTGTATGTGCGGGTGGATCATGATCGTAGTATGCGCACATGAAATATTTCATGCCGAACTTATCCGAAAAATCCACCACTTCCTTCACCTTCGCAAGGCGGCCGCACCAACACCTCTCTGCTCTAACCCCCGGCGGCAAAGTTGTATTCTTTCCCTTCATCGGTCTAAAATCCTGGTCTGAGCAAGGCACACTCATACTGGCTAAGGTATGAGCACTTGTGTACCAAATAATATCAGCGAACTGAGCGGGAGAATTAGGCACACTCGACGTTGGCTTTTATAGCGAACTGAGCGAGAGAATTAGGCGGGAAAATTTAGCAGAACATGCCTCAATCAGTGCAATCAGCCAAAAAGCAGTACAATAATTCGAAAAAGTACATGGAAATCAGCACCGTCAGCGCGCTGTGCAGGCCTGTCGGGGCAGCAGCACTTGCCTCCACCGGTGGTGGCGGCAGGCATGCCACGTCGGCGTGCCGCCACCGGCAAGGGCGGCAGGCTGCGCGACGTTCACGGCCGGCTCACGAAGGCGGACATGCCGCCACGGCTGACGGCGGCAGGCCCTGCCGCCACCGGCTCCGGCGGCAGGCGCCACGCGTCGCCTGGCCGTGCTGCCGCCACGGCATTTTTGGCATTTTCGTTCACAGGTGGTCCTTTTTGACATTAAACTGGGGCAGGTGGTCCTTTTTGACAAAATTTCGTTCAATGGGGCGCCGGTTCCCGACCTGAACCGGACACCGAGAAGCGGTGACTCGTGCCCGTGCACGACACAGAAGACGCGTCAGGTCCCGGAGGAGAGCATGCCGGTGCCCCGTAGCCTGTTTGACGAAATGGAAGAACATGAATATTAACAGGCAAGATCCCCAGATTATGCAATAATTAGAACAATATCATCTTGCCTGCAGGTTTCTTTGATCATTGCCAAAAAGTATTCCTGTGATTGACAATATTTCCTGAATGACAATATTCTGCTAAGTTACCGTTACAGAAGAACAAATAATTTCCGGTTGAATGAAGTCGGAAACAATGAAGTTTGGGAAGCTCTTCGAGATTCTCTTCGGATCCGAACAAAGTTAGGCGAAGGAATGGTGAATCTGAAGAACTTCGGTGGCTACTGTTGTGGGTATACTTTATGGGTATGCCAACAACATGGTCTAGATCCGGCAAGCCCGGGTGGCCCACAGATGGTGGTGGTGGCTTATGGCCCACTGGGCGGCCCAGTTGCTGTTGATAGAAGATGGATGAAGTACAACCCAGGAACAGGAACCGGATCCCAACCGACCTATGAAAGTAGGCGGATCCATGGAGGCCCATGAAGTATCCGGATCTATGATGGCAAGTTAGATCTAGGTGGATTCTCGACGTGCATGGCAATGTCTATTCCGTAGTTAGGCATCTTGTATTCCGGCTAGGACTCTCCGTAGAAACTCTAGATCCGGACGCCTTTATAAGTCGGATCCTGGGAGATCTAGAGGCACAATCACAACTAATTGTAACAACGCGAAAGCGCCCAGATAATTCCGGACAAGCAGCAGTAAGCCCTGTCCTCGAGCAGATGTTCTGAAGCTGGGTAAATCGCGTACCGCTGTTCCGAATGCTCTCCGTCCTATGGCCCCTACTTCTTTCCCCCTCCTTGAGGATTCCTCCTCCGGGGTATTGTCGAGTAGGCAACGACACCTAGAAACACAAAATGGGTCAAAAACTAGGTTCGATCCCTAATCAACCGAAGCAGATGCAGGATCCAAAGTATTCGCCGAACGAGGGGTCATCTATTGCATATCGCTAGTCACACCGAAAGACTTCTACTTGATAGCTATATCTCAAACCATAATTTTTTATTTTCTTAATCTCAAAATACCAACCGTCCACTATCGATGGACTTCTTGCTCAGTTTCGTGGTCAGAAGATCAACATTCTGAGTAGAATTCTTTTGTCTTGAATATATTCCCCTTCTTGGTTTGTTATTGAGAAACTTAATCAAATTAAAGGTCCTGCATCATGTGATAATTGGAATAACTCTATCCTGCCAGCAGGATTCTTTGATCATTCTCAGCCTTCTATCACAGCTTCACACACGTGACTACTTAGAAGATCAATATTGTGGGTCAACTATTGCAGATCTTAGTATAAATTGAACATATTATAGTTGTGAAGCCAATAGATTTGAACCTTCTTTCTTATTTTGATCACATTGTTTCATAAACATGTGTTTGTTTCTTCAACACCATGAAGTTTTGCAACGTTAAGATGTTGGTCACTTTCTCTTTTAAAGACTGTCTCGACTTGAAATTCTGCAATAGACAAGTAACCCACTAGCCAATAATAATGTTATGATTTAACCATGCCCCAACACTTACACTGCATTCGGGGAATCGAGAAGAGATCCATACTTGCTTTTATTTCGGTAGTCCTACCCTTCTCTCTGCCATCTCCATGAGTAATAGCATTTTATTCTGCCACTAATACAGATCAACTGAGTTCAAAGTTCTGCAAAAGTCAAGATACATATGCCCTCATGCACAAGTATATCTAGAGAAATAATCATTTATAGCCTTTTTGACATGATAGCTTATACAAAAACTCGAAAAAAGGGCTGGACATTATTATTTTCTTGCTTCCGAGGAGTATTCTCTATCTATCAACAATATTTCTAAATTATTGAGTGGAAACTCACCTTTTTCTCATTTGCAAGATTCTTCATCAGTTCTTGTGTCTGCCGTGCATGTACATGTACAAATATCATCTAATAGCATTCTGTCCTCTATTACCCCCTTTGCAGAAAATGTTTATAGTGTAAATGCAAAGAAGCTTGCCTACCCTAAAAATATATATGTAGTTTCCAATATACTTGGAATAGTTTCGCAGATTTTGTAAATTTGGGCATAAGGTACAAGGTCTTCTAAGTCTTATATGGAAAAGAAGAAGAAGCATAGGTCAGGTTTAGCTACAAAATCTAAGTTAGTTTCTAAATGAATGGCATGTTTAGAGATAGAAGAGGTCTTCATGACTTGGCTAAGCATTCTCATATTGCCGATTGTTGTAAGGACTACATTTATTGCTATTTCTGAGATGGGTAAGCGTGATTACTCTCAAAGTTTTTTTAAACCGGTTATCCGGTGGAATATACGTTGAATGGTTTTCTCGTCCACCTAGAGGTAAGTCTGGTGGCTTGCTCATTGGAGTCCGGATAGGTTCTATGGAAGTTTTGGCAAATTCTGATGGTGAGTATCATATCAAACTCACTATTCGGAATAGAGCTGATAATTTTATTTGGAGTCTGGTCTCCGTTTATGGTGCGGCCCATGAAAACTTTAAGGCTGACTTTTTACGTGAGCTTGTGAATCTTGCAAAGGACGATCCATACTCTATTCTAATAGGGGGAGATTTCAACTGGCTGAGATTCCACCATGAGAAAAGTAAAGGTCCTTTTATTGTCCACTGGCCTTTCTTGTTTAACGCTGTCATAAATAGCTTAGACTTGAGAAAGGTTGAGATGGCAGGTCGACAGTTTACATGAGCTAACAGTTTACCTGATCCAACATACGAAAAAATAGACCGCGTGTTGATGGACACCAGGTGGGAGGATAAATATCCGATGGTGCCAGTCCGCAATCTAGAACGTATTAAAAAACCGTCGGACCATGCTCCCATACTTTTAACTACCGGTTTAACAAGACCGCTATCTAAGAAACCATTTAAGTTTGAACTTGGATGGTTACAGCGGGAAGGTTTTCACGAGATGGTTAAAATGTATGGGAAAGACCAGTGTATGCCAACAATCTGGTTATAAGGTGGAATAAAAACATGTGAACTGTTTGCAAACACCTTTCTTGATGGGAGAGTCATGCAGCATGTATTTTTTGTGGGGATTCGTTGCATAGAAAACAAAAAATTTCCTACCGCGAACACGCAATCCAAGCCAAGATGCAATCTAGAAGATGGTAGCAATGAGGGGATGATCGAGACTCACCCTTGAAGATTTCCAAAGCCTACAAGATGAGGCTCTTGTTGCTGCGGTAGACGTTCACTCGCCGCTTGCAAAAGCGCGTAGAAGATCTTGATCACGCAATTCAACGAAACGAAGACCTAACACCTTATTTTTCCAGAACCTTCCGAAAGTCGCAGTGGGACCCGCAGGGGGAGCCCTAGGGGCCCCACACGTGGTGGCGGCAGCACTTACAAGGGGGCGCGCCCTCAGTGTGAGGAGGCCCCGTGGCCCCTCCGACTCCGACTCTTCGCCTATTTAAGCCTCCGGTGACCTAAAACATCGATACGAATTGACGAAACTCCGGAAAGACCTGGTGGGCGCCGCCACCATCGCGAAACGTCAATCAGGGGACGAAGTCTCCGCTCCGCACCTGCCGGGACGGGGAAGTGCCCCGAAGCCATCTCCATCAACGCCACCGCCTCCATCATGCTCCGGTGAGTAGTTCCCCCATGGACTACGGGTTCTAGATGTAGCTAGTTGGTACTCTCTCCCCCATGTACTTCAATACAATGATCTCATGAGCTGCCTTACATGACCGAGATTCATCCTCGATGTAATCGGTGTATGTGTTTGTTGGGATCCGATGGATTGTTACATTATGGTGCAGTCTATCTATAAAGTTTGTGAAGTTATTGTTGCTCGCAATCTTGTTGTGTTTAATGCTTGTCACTAGGGCCTGAGTGGCATGATCTTAGATTTAAGCTCTATACTTATTGCTTAGATTGTATCTACAAGTTG
>NC_061511.1:159163500-159260069 GCF_022539505.1 Lolium rigidum
TAAGAAGCCATAATATAATTGAACTCATATTTTATAATTCATACACATATAATTCATACAACATTATCCAAATTTAGATGATCATCTATACGAAGTGCTCATAGGGAAACTTTGAGCTTTATTGATATCAACACACATATACGTTGTCTTTACATAAATTCCGTAATACTACAAAGACATTAATCTCAAACAATTATGTAATAAGAAAGAAATGAAAATTACATTGGAATAATAATTTTCCTACACTAAAATTCTCAAATCTTCACTTGTTCTTTTCCAAACCTTGCTCTACCTTGAACCTGCATAAACAACAAAGAAAGAACCAAGTTTGGGTTTGAACAAGTGGCAATGGCACTTGGTCAGCAAAATAAGTAAATTGGTGGAGATAAACATCAGGCAGGGGATCAAGTCCCAAGCCAATCCAATGAATCTGCCCACACAATTCATTCACGGGTGACTCACCACAAGGGTGAAAGGGGGTGAAGACACACCAGCACAAGCCATGCCCTTGCTATCGACCAAGCAAGCCACCAGAGCTTGCTATATAATGCACAATGAAGATAAGGGTAAACCATCCAGGAACTCAACAGCATCAGATACAACACATTCAGTTCATCTAGTTCATCCACCAAAAACCACTAATACATAAACCATGGTGACATAAATCAAGTACCAACCAGGACCTTGGAGGAGAAGGGCAAGCCGATCAAGATCAACTAGCAAAAAACCTCTACACCAACAAAATATTTTGTCTAGGAGTTGGAACAAGGCATACTTGATACCTCGAAGAGGATCCAATCCATTCATTAGCATGCTCACATCACAACCTGGAGCAGATGCTCCATAGGGATTAATCATCACTTGGTAGTAACCAAGTGATGCTGGCAATAGAGTGGCAAAACCAAGAACCTGATGAATCCAGTAAGTGATAGATATGCAAAATAGGAAGAAAACATAGCATATCCAAGCTAACTAGATACACACAAGGATTTGACAGCCAACTGCATCACCTAGCACCACCTAGTCCTTTAAACCATCAGGAATTCCCATTTTTTCATAAAGCACTCAAAGTGGCATTCACATACATGATGCCCTACTGAGAGGATCTCTCTTTTATCAAAAACCCACAAATTATCCATCAAGGTGAGCAACCAGTGACATGAGCAATAGCTACTGAGGTCACATCAAACTTAACCAGTCAATGAAGAGCATCAATCATAATTATCTGGAAAGATTCAAATTGTGATGAACAAATATCCAACAATAGTTGGTATTCATTCAGTTTATTAAAACAAATTGAATTGTTACCAATACACAGTTCATCAATGTATAAATCCAGTGATTATCCTTACACAGTAAGCAACTATAGCTCCATTAGTAATAAGCATAGCACCAAATGATCAAGCAACAGCAGCATGACCTGCACATGATACTTTACTGAAGCCAAAGCTTCAATAAAGCAACCAAGGCTTTCATACAGTGCTTGACAGGGAACAACTGCAAGCAATGGAACCATAATTCAACCCATGTGCACCTAAAAGGTAATAGCAGTTAATTAAAACTTGTCTAGACATCAATTAGAACTAGGCACAGGTGATGATGGAATCACCCAGTGCCCAGAACCAAGCATTTGCAAGGATTCAGTAACCATAGCAAGACAATCGAAGTAGATAGCTTCACTTGGCTGCAGAGAAGAGATACATAGCAACCAACCAAGCAAGTAATGGAGATGAACATTTGAGCAAGCTCAAAACCATCTCTGGAACCATAGAAATACCAACAGGGATTGGTACTGCAAGCATTCCATAGCAGACTAGGCTAGCCAGAGAAGGGAATTCGTAGCAGCATTGCAAGAAGAGCATTCGTGCATGATCTCTTGATCATCAAGAAGCAGGAGGAGCACAGGAGCAATCCCAGGGAAGACACCGGCGTTACGCCGACGAGCTCCATCATCATCACAGTACCAGCGAGAGCTCGGAGACGGCGGCACAAGTGGTGCCACAGCACCACCTGCGCCGAGCCAAGCTCCAGGTAACAAGCACGTCGACAGCGACTGCACCACTTCATCTGGAACCACGGATCGATGAAGAACATCACCAGGGCGATGGAACCCTAGATGTAGAGGGGAGGCGATCTAGAGAAGGAGGCGTCGTGCGTCAGATCGACGCGGACAGAAGGGTACGTAGAGCGTCGCGAGAGGAGGCGTTTGCGACCAACGGCGAGGTCGTGGGCAGCCGGATTTGGCCGTAGCAAGGAGGCGAAGGCGGCGGCGACGCGAATCGCCGATCGCGTAGCGAGAGAGCTAGGGTTAGGGTTCGCGTGAGAGAAAGCAAGGGAATGGACCGACTCGGTCGGTTTGGGCCGGCCCAGCTCAGTTCAGCCACCGGTGGTTGACCAAGTGGGACCATGGGTAGTTTGGTCATTTCACCATCAGATTTAAACCCTTTTCACTTTGAAAATTTCAAATAAATCCAAATGAATTCCAAAAATTCAAGAAAAATATGAATGATACATAAAAAATATTTCTTAACCAAAATAAAATATAAAATAAAATAAAAAATATATAATTTTTGGTTAAAGAAATTTCAAATGAATTCAAAGTTGAAATTTAAATTTAAAATATATTCTTGAAAATAAAATCAAGGAAATTTCAAACTTTCTTTAAATAATTGTTAACTCAAATAGTTTCAAAAAGATAAATTCTATTATCTCAAGTATTTATTTCTAAAAGAAAATCCTTATTGAATAAATTATTAAATCATGATAAATTATTAGTAAAAGGAATTAATATTCAAATAAAGCTTCGATATTCAATAAATTTAAGAATTTATATTAACACTCCGGGGAAAAGGGATTCAACCAAAAGAAATCCGCCATGCATGCATCATTTGAACTTTTCAGAACCCGAGGTCCAGGTTCCATTCAAACCCACGAACTGCACTATCTCGCAGTCTCCAGGCAAGTTCATTCTTGCTCATGCCATGTTGATTATTTTCTAGCAATTTACTCGCAAAGCAATATACTTATCACTCCTGCATTGAAAATGAAATGTTACTTTTCCAATTATGAATATGACTATGTGGTGGGCAATGGAACCATGGTATGTGTTGATGGTGGAGGTTCCATTGCAAGGGTTCTACTCATCTAGGACTAATCACCAATGCCGTCTAGTGATTCAAGCGCCGTACATATCACGTTAACCATAAGATCTATAATGGCTCTGGGAAAGTCACTTGTATATTTTCCCTTCTACTTTCAACGGACATGATAGAGCCTAGCTATGTGTTTGGAGAACACTTAGTAGGTTGGGATGGACTTAATCTCCCCATCCGTGTGGATGAAGGGTGCTCTACCGTCTATGATGGATTTTCCATAACATATCATGGGTAAAGCCGTATGATCGGAAGATGTCTACCGGAGATGTGTGTACTGGACAAAAGGGTGGGTATGCAGTGGTCGTGGAGAAGGCAAGTGATTGGTTTGGTTCTTATACTAGGCCTCACACCAAGGAAGTGTAGACGGGAAAGTACGCCCGGTTGGCAACAAGGATAAGTTCTCTTATGGGAAAAGTAATGCACCTCTGCAGAGTGTATCAAATTGTGGCTTGTCACTCCCTGTTCCGGAAAGGGAACTACGAACGCGGCAGGAAAGGAATTCCGTGAAGTTCTGATCAACCTGTGAAGAATGGCAGGCATAGTTTTCCGAATAAAATAAACCTTTTGAAGAAATGTTTCTGAAACATGCATTGACCTGAGATCTTCTGATCAATGGTCATAGCTAGTGCATCAAACACCTTTTCTTTTGAACTTTTTAAGTACCTCTATACTCACTTTTTTCTAAACCCTTGCTAGACCGTGAATCCGAAGAGGATGCCTGCACGGGAGCACCAAAAGGAAAATATGACTTGGTCTACGAGGAGCCAGACTTGTCCGGGGGTGTAGAAGTCATGGACTATGGGATAGTCTACGGAACCGATGAAGTGGAGGCGGAGGAGTAGAGTTATGCCGTAGGCATTGATGGCGCGTGATGCACACGTCCGTTGGGAACCCCAAGAGGAAGGTGTGATGCGCACAACAGTAAGCTTTCCCTCAGAAAGAAACCAAGGTTATCGAACCAGTAGGAGATGAAGGCCACGTGAAGATTGTTGGTGGAGGAATGTAGTGCGGGGCAACACCAGGGATTCCGGCGCCAACGTGGAACCTGCACAACACAATCACAATACTTTGCCCCAACTTAATAGTGAGGTTGTCAATCTCACCGGCTTGCTGTAAACAAAGGATTAAACGTATGGTGTGGAGAATGATGTTTGTTTGCGAAGAACAACAAAGAACAGAGATTGCAGTAGATTGTATTTCAGATGTAAAAGAATGGACCGGGGTCCACAGTTCACTAGTGGTGTCTCTCCAATAAGATAAATAGCATGATGGGTGAACAAATTGCAGTTGGGGCAATTGACAAATAGAGAGGGCATAACAATGCACATACATATCATGATGACTACTATGAGATTTACTTAGGGTATTATGACAAAGAACATAGACCGCTATCCAGCATGCATCTATGCCTAAAAGTCCACCTTCGGGTTAACATCCGCACCCCTTCCAGTATTAAGTTGCAAACAACAGACAATTGCATTAAGTATTGTGCGTAATGTAATCAACACAAATATCCTTAGACAAAGCATCAATGTTTTATCCCTAGTGGCAACATCACATCCATAACCTTAGAACTTTCTCGTCACCGTCCCGCATTCAATGGAGGCATGAACCCACTATCGAGCATAAATACTCCCTCTTGGAGTTACAAGTATCAACTTGGCCAGAGCCTCTACTAGCAACGGAGAGCATGCAAGAACATAAACAACACATATATATATGATAGATCAATTAATCAACTTGACATAGTATTCCATATTCATCGGATCCCAACAAACACAACATGTAGCATTACAAATAGATGATCTTGATCATGATAGGCAGCTCACAAGATCTATACATGATAGCACAAGAGGAGAAGACAACCATCTAGCTACTGCTATGGACCCATAGTCCAAGGATGAACTACTCACGCATCAATCCGGAGGCGGGAATGATGATGTGGAGTCCTCCGGTGATGATTTCCCTCTCCGGCAGGGTGCCGGAGGCGATCTCCTGAATCCCCCGAGATGGGATTGGCGGCGGCGGCGTCACAGTAACTTTTCTCGTATCGTGGCTCTCGGTGCTAGGGTTTTCGCGACAGAGAGAATAAATAGGCGAAGGGGCAGAGTCGGGGGACGCTCGAGGGGCCCACCCCATAGGGCGGCGCGGCCACCCGTCGCCCCTCTTTGTCTCCTCTTCGGACTTCTGGAAGGCTCCGTGCAAAATAAGACCGTGGGCTTTTGTTTCGTCCAATTCCGAGAATATTTCCTGTGTAGGATTTCTGAAACCAAAAACAGCAGAAAACAGAACCGGCGCTTCGGCATCTTGTTAATAGGTTAGTGCCGGAAAATATATCAAAATGATATAAAGTGTATATAAAACATGTGAGTATTGTCATAAAACTAGCATGGAACATAAGAAATTATAGATACGTTTAAGAGGTATCAAGCATCCCCAAGCTTAGTTCCTACTCGTCCTCGAATAGGTAAACGATAACAAGGATAATTTCTGAAGTGACATGCTACTATCATAATCTTGATCAATACTATTGTAAAGCATATGAAATGAATGAAGTGATTCGAAGCAATGGTCTAGATGATGACTAAACAACTGAATCATATAGCAAAGACTTTTCATGAATAGTACTTTCAAGACAAGCATCAATAAGTCTTGCATAAGAGTTAACTCATAAAGCAATAGATTCTTAATAGAAGGTTTTGAAGCAACACAAAGGATAATTAAGTTTCAGCAATTGCTTTCAACTTGTAACATGTGTATCTCATGGATAGTTGTCAACATAAAGCAATATAACAAGTGCAATAAGTAAACATGTAAGAATCAATGCACACAGTTGACACAAGTGTTTGCTTCTAAGATAGAAAGAAGTATGTAAACTGACTCAACATAAAGTAAAAGAAAGACCCTTCGCAGAGGGAAGCATGGATTACTCATGTGCTAGAGCTTTTTATTTTGAAAACATGGAAACAATTTTGTCAACGGTAGTAATAATTCATATGTGTTATGCATAAAACCTCTTATAAGTTGCAAGCCTCATGTATCGAATACCAATAGTGCCCGCACCTTGTCCTAATTAGCTCGGATTTCCATGGATTATCATTGCATTACATATGTTTCAACCAAGTGTCACAAATGGGTACCTCTATGCCACCTGTACAAAGGTCCAAGAAGATAGATCGCATTTGATTTGTCAGTTTTGATAGATCTCAACTTGAGGACATCCATACCGGGACAACATAGAAAACAGATAATGGACTCCTCTTTAATACTTAAGCATTCAACAACAGATAATATTCTCATAAGATGAGAGGTAAGGTCACCATGTAGATAAGTGGTGAGGCTAAACCTGAGCTCGTATGAAACCAAACAAACTGAGCTTTACGTTTTTGCTGGGTCAAAAACTTCAAATCAGGCAACCAAATAACAGACTAAATCTTCACCGTAACCGGTCTGAAACGAGATGTAGATTTGTTCTCAGTAGGGTAGTGGTGCAAATTCGCCTTATGTTATCCGGGAGACAATGGTTGGCCGGAAATCTCAATTTGGAGGCTCTCGCGTGAGGATGGATCGTGCTGCAGCAGTCGGGAAGCAGCTGGGGGAACAATCCATGCGTCGTTGCGTCGATCTATGTTCACCTTGCAGCAGTAAGCGGCGACCGCTGGCTCCTGTTCTATTGTCAGCACCGAGCAAGCACAGAGCAGACAGCAGATGCGGCAAATACTCCTATCCAAACGGACGCGTTGGAGTGTCCGTTTTTGGTTGTTTGGATCGGTCTCTGGAAACGCGGCTAGACGAAAATGTCTGTGGCTTTTTTTTTTGTTCCCCAACGCGCAGGAGACTCAAATCACTATTCCTCTTTTCTATAGTACTAGTTGGCCATGAACCAGCCTGGCGAGCTCCGCCCCGTCCCGGCGGCCTCTGCCCCCGCCCCGGCGACCTCCGCCCCGCCACGGCTTGTCCCGCCCGTGCTCGCCACGTACCGGCAGGCCACGCTCGGCCACGGCTCGCCGCGTCCCAGCAGGCCACGCCCGCGGCCAGCTCCGCCCCGCCCGTGGCTCGTGCGGCCGGCGTCGCTCCCGCCTGTGCCCGCCCCCGTCCGTGGCCGGCCGTGCCCGCATGTGCCCGCTCGTGCCGCCCCCGCCTGTTCCAGCTCCAGGGCCGACGCGGCCGGCGCTGCCCCGCCCCCGGCCGTGGCCGACGCGGCCGGCCCCGCCCGTGCCCACGCTCGTCGCGGCGAGCTCCGCCCACGCCCGTGCCCGCGCCCGTTGCGGCGAGCTCCGCCCACGCCCGTGGCTCACGCTGCCGGCGACCGTGCCCACGGCGGCGTGGCAAGCGGCCGGCGTCCGTTCCCGCGGTCGTGCTCGCGGCGAGCTCCGCCCATGCCTGTGGCTCGCGCGGTCGGCGCCCGTGCCTGCGCGGCCAGCGACCGTGCTCGCGGCGGTGCTGCGAGGGGTCGGCGCCCGTGCTCGCGGCCAGCTCCGCCCACGCCCTTGGTCGTCGCCCTGCCCGTCACCGTCGACGAGCTTTGCCGCCGGAGCTCATTTTGGCAGCGGCAACTTCCGGTAGAGATGAAAAAAAGGAGGAGTCGACGCCGGGGTACGCCATACGTGGGCGGCGGCAGTTGGCCAGGCCAGCCAAACTCAGGTGGCTATTCCGGTCATATTCATGGGAAAAAAGGAGACATAGGAGAGAGAAGATGTGGGGTCAGGCGGATAGAAACGGACGCCTGGAGCCACACGAAACTGTCCGGGCAGACGCAAAGCGCCGTCCAGATTTGGGTCAGCTTTGGGACAACCAGGACAATAATATTGATGGCTTTTTGGGTATGGGTGTCTCCGTTGGATGCTGCTTTTACCAAAACGGACGCGTGCTTTGAGAAGTTTGCCCTCGCTCAACACCTAGAGGTCGGAATGCCTGTTGCACTTCTTCTACGAAGGCGACATGAGCGTCAGAGTGTTCGAAGACTCATCATTTCATAGTCGTCACTACCATAGGGACGACTCCGACGAAAACAACGACAACAGTGACGACGTCGACGGAGTTCTAGGGCGTTCTTTCTTTGCAGCTAAGATATCGAGTGTCAGTTGAAGCGACTAGTGTAGGGTTATATCGCAACGAAGAGGCAAGGACCATATATAACCCTACAATTTATCTAGCTTGGGTGACTGGGTGTTCTTTCTTCGCAGCGAAAAGTTAGGGGCCAACACAACCCAGTAGTTAGGTTTTCTCATTTTGCGTTGTTTCAAATTATGTCCCAAAACATATGGTAAATGTTTCTATCTATCAATGAAAAAAATTGCGAACATAAAATGCGTCGGGCAGATGGGTTATCCGACACAAACAGTCGATCAATTGTGGCTGGAAGACCGATTTCGTGTCCACGACCCAACTTAAAGAGATATAGATGGTTACTTTTTGTGACCGGAATATAGCGATCCGCTGGAGATACCCTAAGCTTGTCCTCTGTTGAAGTTCATATGCACTTTATGCTGTCGTACAAGTAGGTACATTGTGAGCCCATGTAAGAGGGGTTTGTCCTCTCGATTATGCATATTTAATCTGGAACACAACGGTTGGCTGGAAATCTCAATTTGGATGCCCCCACGTGAGGATCGATCGTGCTGCATCAGTCGGGAGGCAGCGGCAGGAACAATTCATGCGTTGATCTGTGCTCACCTTACAGCAGTAAGCGGCGACCGCTGGCTGCTGTTCCTACCGCGCTCTCGGCTGGTCACAGAGCAGTCAGTAGATAGACATGCGTGTGGGTTTATGGCTAAATATGGAGCCACGATGGTACATGCAGTTTTAAAATGGAATGGTTCCTCGCCAAAAAAAGAAAGAATAGAAACGGGAAGGAAACGGATGCGAGGTGTATAGATCGAAAAAAGTGGAGATGCAGGGTATCGATCCCCGTGCCTCTCGCATGCTAAGCGAGCGCTCTACCATCTGAGCTACATCCCCAAGTTTGTTATTTTTTTTTCGAATTAGTTTGTAGTACTATAGTTGATTATCTGTTCCGACTCACCAAATGAATGACTGAACATGCCGACCCGAGCTTTAAACGTGGGAGTGACATATATAGTTGTTGGATGCGCTGAATCAATGCTTATCACGCCGTGTTTACAAAATCTGCGGGTTATTTTATAAAGCTATTAATCCTAATTGATGGCTTGCAAGAGGTATATAAATATGTGGGGATGACGGTCCGTACCGTGGAAGGCTTTGCCCACCCTCTCTTCCTGCACCGCCGGACGTATCTGTTGGGTACGTTGTGGGATAACTTTAGACTCCTCCATGCTTCGGTCCAAGCCTATCCGACGACAGGCATCGCTTTGCTCGTCAGAAATTAGCCTTCTTGTAAATTCAAATCATAATATGACAAACTTCACCTTGAGACAAATTCATTCTTGTGGCATGAATTTGAATAATCTTCTGAACAACAAAGAACCAACAACACTAGAACATGAAACTCGTGACATGTATTTAAAATCTTCATCAGTACTAGAACATTGCAATGCTGATAACTTGAGATGATGAGCGATAGGTGTACTAGCAGACCTTGACATGTACTCAAAATCTTTATCAAAACAAAAATAATTCATGTTGTTTTACATGCACTTCCATGGTGACGGGACTTTCCGGAAAAAATGAGCAATGATATTTTTGGGGTACGTCAATAGATGCAAGTATGCAGGTTCAGTGTGATCGACAATCATTTCCTTCCCTCAATTATACATTTTGTTTCCACCTCACAGGGCGATGCTCCCATTTTTTTTTTAAAAAAGAGGAAATGGGAGAGATTATTCTGCTTGTGGATAAACTATACAGCACGTTGCACCAGCCTGCAGATTTGCCTCTCTGGTCGTAGTGTAGCTCCATAGATTGCAAGAACTTTTGCAACTTGAATTAAATGGAACACATGATTCTCCTCCAGGCCTCAGGAGGCCTATGATATAGTTCACTTAGCACATAGACCACCTCAATAGTATTGGAACTTTAATTGTATTGGTTGGCTGCAAAACAAATGTTGATGCAACCAGGAAACGTGGATAAGTTGGATCTTAATTTACTATTTAGGGGGAGCATGAGATTTAGCTTTCTGCTGGAATGATCATATATGCATTAGTAATCAAATGTGCCCAACACCCAAATCTGAAACTGCTCCAGATTGTTGGTTAACATATTACAATGTAAATTACAATTACTTAGATACTTTCAGCTACCTCCATTGTCTAGTAATCATGTGATATGTACAAAGTCGAGAAACTAATAAGTCATGTCACAAACAAGAAAATTGGTTGGCTCTGGAGGAAAGAAATATGTCTGGTGCTTCCACTTTCGGTTTCAGATTACATTAAGACTTCTACTTTCAGTACAGAAATCACTCTTTTCTGTTTGCATGACCTCCAAATACAACAGATTTCTACTTCTCCAACAGGTAAATTGAGCAATTGTATAAACCCGAGTGCTTGCGATCATTCATTACTTCATTACAGATATATGGAAATTTTCAAGGTACATTAAAATTTCTTTAAATAATTAATATTATTCCTACGAATCAACCCAGTCTGCCGCAGTCAAGCTCGGTAGCATGAAAGAACTCAAACAAATCTTCTTCACATGAGACTCTGGAGGCATATGAATGATGTAGCCCAGTGAGAATATCACTTCACTAGTTTTATCAAGTATTGCAGCCTGAAAGAACTTGAAAATATGTTTCTTCTACCGCTCCTCAGGAGGCATATGAATGATGCAGCACATTGAACACATATCACTTCACTTCAGTAGTTTCTGGTAGCTCGCTCAGACTTTAACTGGAGCTGCAGGGCTGCAAAAACAGAGACTGATGCAATCAGCCACCTTAGATAAGCTGGTGTTGCAAAAAACAACTAGTTCCTCCTTTCCATAATTCTTGTTCTAGTTTTAAAATTTGAACTACAATCACAACAAGAATTATGAAACAGATGGAGCATATTAACATGGAATTGAACTTTCTTTTAGCAATCCATATAAGAACATTAGTTCTCAGTTTTCATGTCCTGCTCGCTTCATCATCTCAAGTAAAAATCTGAATGAGCTCTGTAGATTCCGCGCCAACTTGGCAACATCTTACAATGTACTTATCAGTCCAAAGATCTCAGAAGCCCCATTGCATAGAAGATGTAAATTGTACATAAGTGCATCAAGCTTTACGTTTTCTTCTAGAGAAAAAAATCAACATCAATTGTCAACCAATCTTGTACACGGTCTATTTTACTGATACAGTGTGGAGATTACATGGTTAATGTGCAGCTTAACGTTATACTTGAATCCATTTTTTGCATAGAAGAGAAAGGTAATCAATGGTATTTGTTGAAGCTACACGAGAAACAAGTAAATTCCAACATTGAGCTGACTCCGACCGAACATGTACCACTATCATGTAAGAAGATTTTTATCAGATATAACGCGGCAATAAAAGTAGAGAGATTTGTATATATCTACAAAAGACAACCAATGAACAAAGTTTCGAGTCAAGGGTTCACCTTGTCGAGCACCAAAGAAGGAGGCCATGCCATGATGTAGGGATACATATCGTCGTGAATGATGGGAAAGAGCTTATTGAGCTCCTCCGTTTCCAGGCAAAAGGATAGGAACCAGCCAGGTAACTTGAGATCCACCTCACAGTAAGCAGACAAGTACACAAAGCCGTTTTCAATCACGATAACCTTGAGTATAACATGATCATCCATGAAACTGCCCCTGAGCCCATCAATGCCCTGCTCCAGCGGAAATATCTTGTCCAACATCCACCTCTCCAAACCATCATTATCGGTTCCCCAGAGCCAAACAACAAGGGTGCGTTTCACAGTGCAGATGACACAGAGCTTCCCATCCCTAGTCTCACCGGCAACAAGTGCTTCTTGCCCTTCCACGTGAGGTAGATTGATCCGAGAGAACTGCATCGTAGCGGTGCTGAGCACGCGCGCCGTGGCTAGACTCTCTGCTACCCAGTAGATGGAGCCATTCACCAGCTTTCCGTTGTCGGGGGTGTACTTCTCGTCCAAAGGCTCCAACACGGGCCGCATGTTTGGAGCGAACACCAACGGGAAAATCTGCCACTCTCTGGTTTCTGACGAGAGGATGGCGGCTTGCGCCCCGTAGTCTTCGTTGCCGACGCAGATAAAGCGGAACGGGCCTTGGTCCTCTTCCGAGGAGAGGACATGGTACTCGGTGCACATGTTTGCGCAGATCTCGTCGGGCGGCGTGGGGAAGAGATGTAGGGCACGCGTCAGGGGGTTGTAGACGGCCAAGCCATCGGCTCTGTTATAGCTGATGAGAACAACGTACCCGTCGTGGCAGTCCTTGATTGACCACTCGGGGTCGGGGCCTTCGTCGTCGGGAAGGCGGGTGAGGAGGAAATCGGCGCCACGGACGGCCGCGGTGAGGTCCGGGTCGGAGCGCAGGCGGACGGGGCGGAAGGCAGGGGTGTCGGAGTCGAAGAAGTCGAGGAATAGGCCGAGGAGTGGGGGCGAGTGGAGGTCGCGGAAGCGGCGGCGGAAGGCGGGGGATGAACGGACGGCGCGGAGGAAGGCGGGACAGGCGAGGGCGGCGCGGACGAGGGTCGGGAGGGAGGGGAGGCGGAGGAATATCTCCCGAAGGAGGTCGTCGCCGAGGGCAGATATGGTGGTCAGAGCAGCTGGTGGGGATTTCGGCGGTGGCGGCTCACATGCCATGGCGAGTTGGCGGCACAGGGAATGGGGAGTGAAGGGTGTCTAGGTTCAACCAAGGACAAAAGAAGAAAGAAGCAAAGAACCGTGAACCCAAGAAAGCCCGTGGAAAAAGGGAGTAGCCAGCTCACGGTCCAGACTGCCTGGAGCCACCGCATGCAAGCGCGTATGACCCTGCATGAGCGTGCGGTGAAGGCTGGAGCGAATTGATTACCATGTCGCCTGGAAGCTAGGCTGAACGCACGCTCCCCCGAACGCGGTCGCTCGAGGAGGAACGGTCTCCAGCTACCGATCAAACCATCAATCCAGGAACCCCACCCCAATCCGCTTTTCTTTTTTTTCCTTTTTCGAGCAACGCTAGCTATATATGCGCGCGTTTTCAACTTTGTTTCCTTGTTTTTCTTGTCCCGCGACTTGGCGCAGTCGCTCCTTTATCCATTTCCTTTCATGCCCACGTGAATCCACATGGCTTAATTAAGTTGAAAACGACTTGACTACCCGCAAGAAAATTAAGTAATCTCCCAACCAAGTTTCTAGGTATCTTATTTTCTTCGTTTCTCTAGACTAATCAACTTTGTGCAAAACTATCAACAAACTATTTCTCCTAAGGTTGTGGCTTAATTAAGATACTAATTGATCATATAAGTGTAAGTGCACTGTATATGTTGTTAGTTTCTTATTACGCACATGGTTACATCCCTTTAACCATTTTTTTGCGTTTGATGAATTGCTAACTAGCGGATGTGTATATCAGAGCAATCATGTTTGAGGACCTATCCCTTCTTACACAGATGGTTAGTATGAAGTATAGGAGCAACTCAAGGAGATTATGCCTACAAAGCTGATAGGTTGCCTTACAAAATTAAGTGAGTGCCACTTCTGGATTTCTTATAAACTTTTTGTGTTTGAATGATGGATTGATTCTTGTGGTTCCTATGTTCACAATCATGTGTATCAGTAATTAGTTTCCAGTCTCAAGTATGTTGATAAAGCTGGCCGCCATTATGTAGTCATGATTGTCATGGACCTTATGGAAGTGAGAGCGCCAGAGTTGATATTTGTTGGCAGATATTTTTATGATCAAACAAATTAAAGGAGTGTATATTATGCTTGACAAATTATTCCCTTTGCCTGATGCCCATGTAGGTTGTGAGTCATGTCTGAAATACTCCCTCCGGTCGGATTAGATTGACGCAAGCTCGGGCATCAAGTACACACACGCTGGTACTGTTTCGTGTCGATTAATTTCGACCGGAGGTAGTATTTCGTTTTTTTCATGGTTTTATTGTTGTATGACCATGCATGTTTCTTGTGTAAGTATCCGGTCAAACACCTTACTATATACCTCACATGCAAAAATAAGCACAATTTTCTTATCCAGAAGCAATAGACCTCATGATTATATTATTATGATGGTCAAATATCCCTTCGAGGTTCAGATGTATGCCTTGCTTAATCTGATATTTTTCTTGTTATTCATTCACACAGAACTTTGTATGGATATTTTGACTTATCTGTACTTCCTACCCTTACAGCTTAAATTAGCTGCTAATAACATGAATAGATTATCCATTTCACCCAGCATTTTTTCAGATGTTGATTCAGATTTTGCCATGCATACATGTAGGTCCAGATGCTTGCCTTTTTAGGTAAAAATGTATACCATATTTTTTCTTGATGTAGATTTATTTCCAACAAAACAGAGAAGGCTCCTTTGCTACTTCTGGACTAAGCTCTTAAATTCTCCAGTTTAAGCAAGCCTTAAACTGCAATCCATCATGTACTAGAAGGGAGAAACGGTCAGGAATCTATAGGTCCATCTGCATGTTGTTTCTCTTTGTGAATTTCGAAATTTTCAAGATATCATATGGCATGCATTCTTCAAAATTAAAGACTGGTGCACGGGTTGATGTGAAATCCCAGTTTAAGTTTGCACACTGATGATATCATGTGCAGTAAACATATTTTTGTTTGTTGTTGTTTCTACTTAATTGGCAGACAGTTCGGTGAATAGAAATTGGGGATGAAAAATGGCTAGGTGAGTTATTTATACATAGGGGTAGGGTAGAAATCTGCGACTAATTAAGGTTAGCTTTAGCCTTCAAGTGGGGAAACAAGAAGAATTGTTTTTTCTTGAAGAAGGCAGCTAACTGGAGGGCTCCAGTGCTGTTTTCATTTGTCTGTCATGTTATTATCCTGTAATAATAATTCAAAGTCTAAGCTATGGGAACAACTACTACAGAAAAACACCATGTCATATTGATGTAATGGGTACAATGACGATGTTGTCGGACTGGGGTGACTACAAAGCTCAGTAGTGTGTAGAAAAGAAAAGTGAGGACCCAACAATAAATAAATTAAAATGGGCACTTATAAGAGAAATTGACGGGCTTTGTGTGCCAATGTGTAATGCCTTGATCCAATACGACGCACTTGTAAACATCTATACTGACCCCCGCGTCGCTCGAGCGGAGTGACCCGAGGGAACCCTAAGCGCGCCGTCGCCTAGATCCCCCCACTCGGCTACCCCTCCGCCGCTGCCGCCGACGTCGTCGCGGTGGCGGCGGCCCCGGCCTCCGAAGGCGGCGCGGGGAGAGTTCACGGTGGACGCGGAGGGCGGCCGGGCGTCGACGGCTGGCCCCGGAGGCTTCGGCGGCGCGGGATGCCGGCACGGCGGGCCCGGGCTTCGACGGCGGGGGTGGCACGCCGGGTGCGGTGCGGCTCGGGCCGCGCGCTCGGCGTGCCTTGTGAGACATGGGGCGTCGGAGGGGCTTCGGCGGCGGCTGGCTGCTGGTCTTCCGGTGGCGCCCGAGCGTCGGCGGGCTGGATGGCACGGCAGGAGGTGCCGGCACCTGAGCTTGGAGGCTGGCGGCGGTGGCGCGGCCAGGGCCCGCACTCGCCGGAAGGGCCCAATCTAGGCCTGCTCGGGCTTGGAGACGCGCCGGCGCAGGCAGGCCGGGGCGGCGGCCCCGACAACGTGGTGGTGGCAGAGGTTCTGGCGGCCTAGCTTCTCCTCTGCACGGAGGTCGTGTGGATGGCGTGGATCAGGGTCCCCGCGCCCTGATCTGCTTGAGCTTGGTGGCTATGGTGTACCATCGTGTGTGGCATGCCGGCCGGGGCGCAGACCGGCTGGCATCTGCAAGCCGTGGTGGAGGTGTGCCACGGTACAAGGACGGCGGCGCGGCGGCGCTGCTTCTGGTTGGCCAAGCGCTGCAATAGCACCTTGGGGACGGCGGCAAGGTTGGCGTGAGGTGTTGTCCTGCTGTGCGTGGAGGCCAGAGCGGCGGCTCCGGAATCATGGTCGTGTTGATGGTTTTCCTCTGGCTGCGTGGGCGGCAAGGCTTGCTTCCATGACGTGGACCCTCTGGTCGGTAGTCTGTGCCCGTCCGGTGTTTTGGACTGTCCTTGGGACAGTGGAGGTGGTGCGGGTCTCCGGACGAAAGTCCTTTCTGACTTGGTCGGTGCTGGCAACGGCGGCGCTCGAGGGCGTCGTTTTTCCTCCTTGGAGGTGTTGCTGTGGAGTCCCGTCACCCCTCCGCCCACCATTCCAGGGTGAAAGAACAAATCCGGCTTTGTCGGATTGGATGACGGCGGCGTCTTTGGATGTCGTGACCTCCTTGGAGGCGTCATTTTTTTAGAATGTTTGGGAGCCATCACGGTATTGCCTTGGCTACTACTTGGGTCGACGTTTTCGGGTATCCGTCGGTGCGCGAGTGCCGCTGGCTTGCTTTTGCGGCCTGCCTCACCCCTCGAAGCTTGAAAGGCCTAGTCTCTTTCGGCTCTGACTTCCTTTACAGGGACGTGGACCGGGCAGTCGCAACGCTCGCCGTTACCGTCGTGCTGGTGTCATTCGGCGGTGCTCCAGACCTAGTTGCTATAGGTCGTTTGGCCAGGTGTGTGGTTTTCACCGGTTTCTCCCTGAAAACTGTGCCGCTTGGTTTTTCTTGTCTGGTTTTCCTTATAAACTGGACACGGGTGTTGCGTTTGTATCAGTTTTCGGTCAGTTTCCCTTATAAATTGGTTAAATTTCCCTCTTCTTAATAAATAGGCGGAGCTCCTGCCGGTTGCTCCAAAAGAGAAATTGAGTTTTCTTAATTAGTTGTCAATGTAAACTAGGTTTGACTTTTCTTAGAAAATGTTGTTAATGTATCTTTCTGGCTGCTTTGCATTAATTATTCTTGTTCAAGATTCTTGCACTTTTTAGAGTCGATTTAGATTTAGGATATTCAAGACCATTCCTATTACCGACACTCGTATACGATAAAATTGTCTAATCCAAATAATAATAAATTTATGGGAGGTCGCTCCAAAGAAGGATAAACATGCAGTAAAAAATGGTTAAAATTGACATAAATAAAACATGTTGGTCATTGGAGGTTTAGGAAAAGGATGCAAAATATGTGGTGCCCAACAAAATGAAATCAACTATCTATAAGTATTATTTTCCCGTAGCAACGCACGGGCATTTAACTAGTAAAAATAAAAAGATTCATTTATCGATCGCTAGCTTCCGCGCTCAGTCGATCGCCTTGTAACCCCGCCTGCTTAATGAAGTTTCTCTTTTACCCGCAAAAAAAAGCTTCCACGCACAGTCAAATCTACTTGGAATGGGCCTACTTGATCAGCCGGTAATTAACCGCTCGACGACTAATTTTTTTTTGAACACTGGAGAGGCCCCGAAGGGCCTAGATGCCACTTCATTATACAGTGGTGCAGGTACAAATAACAGCAAGGACCTTAACAGAAAAAGGAAATACAACCAAGCCCCTACTTTTTACAGGAAAGACCCTAGACAAAATATGGGGAAATCAATCGGGTCCTCCGCAACCGCCGCACATTGCGAGCTCGAAACACGGCCATCCTCGCCGGCACCGGGGACTAAACCACTTGGAGCCAAGAGGAAGTGGGGCCTCCGCATGGAGGTTGAAGTCTTGCCGGCATTCATCGCCGGCCCGCGGTGGCCACCAGATGGCCAGCAGGGTCGGACGCCAAGACGAAGGGCGCCGAGAATCTTCCGCAAGAAAAGGCAGCATCACTACTCCAGGACCGCCGGAGCACTGGCTACCGAGCGCCGCCACCCTGTTCTCCCCATCACCTCCATGGCGCGTTGACGAAGAAGGAGCAGAACTGCAGACCCCAGAGCTCCACCAGCCAGACTGGTGCGAGTTTATTGACGAAGACACCGACACAGCACCTCCCTGCCACTCGTGGCACCACGCCACCATGGCAAGGAAGAGGAGCACCGCAAGTCGCCCGACGCCTCCCGCCGGCGCCAGCGACACGCTCCGAGACGGCACATGGCCAACTACCCACTAGGGGGAAAGCTACCTCTGAAACTATCAGTACTATGTACAAGAGGAGCCTGCCACCTAGACCATCCCCTCGCCGGCCAGCATAGCCACCGGAGAGAAGGAAGGAGAGGGGCGGCGGCGGAGAACTGGAGTCGACTCTCAATGAGAAGCCGTGGGAGCAGAGAGGAGAGAAAAGACGGCTTCAAACAACCGCTCGACGACTAAGTATGGCCATTTCAAGTACACGTGCAGGTTCGATCAACTATTGTCTGCATGCAGCAGACTAAACTGAATCATGAGTAGTAGTAGTAGTACAAATATGGGCCGTCATAAATCACGACGTTATTAATAGCACACACACATGATTCCTGGCTACCTTCACATTATGGATCGATAACGTCTCCTTGGTTTCCATTCTTCCTACATGCTCCAGCTAGCTGCTCCATTCGCTAGCGCCGTCATCTACTCCTCCTTCGACGGTAACAACAAGAAGAACGTTCATGTTCAGCAAAACCAAATCTAACTCCAGTTTAAGCACACAAATGACAACGCATCATCTGAATTTTACAACTGCAGCTACCTCAAACCTAAACCAACATCGACATCAGCTCCATTGCCACTTCAGCCAACGGCGCTACGTGTCACAGCCATGCTCACACAAAACCAAGAAATATTGTTGTGTTGATTTTCCTGGAAAGCCAAACAGATAAAAATTGATTACAACCACAAAACAACTAGGTGGGTAAAGGAATCAAGGTCGCCCACCAAATCCAAGAAGGAAAGAATCAGCACGACTCGCACTTATTAGTGCCATGACCAAAGGCCTAACTATACACTACAGCCAAAACCTGAAAACTAAACAAGCACAAATCGGCTCAAGGGCGGAATCACACTTCAGGCACAGCTACATGGTGGTGCCAAAGAGCATTGTCACGACCCTATCTCCGATCTAGAAGTAAGAGGGATTCAGGAGGGAGAATTGGGGAATCGGGAGCTAGACGAAGATGAACTGGGAAGGGGATTCGGGGGTTCAGGATTCTTCTCATTCGATGACCGTATCTGGTTCGATGCTCGTCCTATATCGAGTTACAGCTCCAGCCCAGCTGGGAATGGCCTCAGGCCCAACTCACGCGTACAAAGCCCTCACGGCCCTGGGTTCTGAGCCCAACACACATAGGATTATGTCTCGCTGCCTAATGGTGCTGGGGACGTGACATTCCCCTTCGCTTCAATGGATGCTTGACCCCAAGCATGAGCCCGTGGAAATAACTGCTTCATGTGGTCTTCCACTTCCCAGGTAGACGCTGGAGAATGAGACCACTGCACCTTGATCATCCGTCGAGTGCCGCCACCACGTCGTACCAATGCTCGATCCAGTACATGAACAGGTATAGCAATTGATGAGAGGGTATGCACATCAGTACTGACCTTTGTTGCTGGAGGCACCTGATGCTTCAATTGGGACACATGAATCACTGGATGAATGCGACTGGAAGCAGGCAACTCGAGTTTGTAAGCCACCTCGCCGATACGCTTCAGAACTTTGTAAGGCCCGAAGAATCGGAAGGAGAGTTTATGGTTGCTGCGAGTCGCTACAGATGACTGCACATACGGCTGCAATTTAAGGTACACCATGTCACCCACCTGGAAGTGTCGCTCAGATCGTTTTTTATCTGCCTGTGCCTTCATCCTTTGTTGCGCCCGGACCAACTGTTGTTGCAACAGTTCCGTCATGACTGCTCTCTCTATAAGCCAGACTTCCAAATCAGGCGACGCACAGTCATCAGAAGAAATGCCAAGTTGCCGAGGAGAATGCCCATACAAAACCTCGAACGGGGACTTGCCAAGTGCGGAATGGTAAGAAGTATTGTACCAGTACTCGGCAAGGGGCAACCAGAGTGCCCATTTCTGCGGGCAAGAGTGTACAAAACATCGTAGGTATGCCTCCAAGCATTGGTTGATGCGTTCAGTGGTGCCATCAGTTTGGGGGTAATATGCAGAGCTCATATGTAGGGATGTGTCCGAGAGTCGAAACAGTTCTTGCCAAAGAGTGCTTGTGAAGATGGGATCTCCGTCCGACACAATCACTTTTGGTAGGCCATGTAGCTTGAACACATTGTTCATGTAGGCTTGAGCAACTTGCAAGGTTGTGAATGGGTGAGCTAATGGAATGAAATGAGCATAACGGGTTAGCTTGTCTACCACCACTAAGATGACAATGTGCCCAGATGACTTTGGCAAACCTTCAACAAAGTCAAGTGTCACAACATCCCAAGCTTGCTTCGGCACGAGTAATGGTTGAAGTAACCCTGGCAACCTGACATGCTCCATTTTGGCTTTCTGACAAATCTCACAAGATTGGACATAGAGGGTGACGTCCTTCTTCAGATTTGGCCAGGCAACTCGTTTGTATGTTGGCAACTGTCCAGAGTGCCCCCCAACGCCACTGTTGTGTAAAGCCTGAAGGATATGTGACTAAGCTGTAGGGTTAACTCCCACCCAAATCCTACCTTTGTAACGCAAAATGCCATTGACTAGAGAAAACCCTATGTCATTATTGCTATTGATGCTGAGTTCAGCCAATAATTTCTGGCAAAAATTATCATCTTGATAGCCATTCTGCAGGTTGTCAAGCCAAGCTGGAGTAGCAGCCGAAATAGCTGCCAGAGATTCACTGTCAAGTTGGCGTGATAGGGCATCAGCTGCTAGGTTGGTACTGCCTTTCTTGTATTGGATCGTGTAGCTTAGGCCCATCAGTTTAACAAAGGCCTTGTGTTGTAATGGGGTGTGCAGTCGTTGATCCACCATATGGAGAAGGCTTTTGTGATCGGTGCGAATCACAAAGGGTTGGTGTTGGAGATATGATCGCCATTTGTCTACCGCCATAAGGATCGCAAGACACTCCTTTTCATAGGCTGTGTAACATCTCAAGTTTCAACAATAATAAAATCAAGTGAGAGTTTCAATTACTCAAATTTTTCAATAAACAAAAACTTTTTAGATGCATATAGTGTCACATATAGTTTCATGCATTTGAGTGATTTTCTTTTGTGCAATTGCCATGATGAGTGTTGGTATGTTTAACAATTGCTATTGGAACCCTAACCAAGATCACCAAACCCTAATTTGAGGAGAATTGAAGAAAATGGGAAAAACCCATAATTCACTTACATACACATTATGCCAAATTGCAAATCCTCAACCTAGGCCATAATTGCTTGCTCCCTTGCTTGTAGAATACTTCAATATGATAAACTAACACAATTGCTTCATTGGATCAAGAATCAAACACAAGGAAATCAAAATTCTTTCACACATATGATAATGGTCACTTGTCACCAAAATAATTTCTTCACTACTTTACCCCTCTGGTTTTCTCATTTCTTGAACTAAACTTGGTCAACCAAAGCCATGTCATCCAAGACCATGTCAAGGTGAGCAACTTTCATGTTGACCATCATGGATAAAGTTGACCAGGTTGACCAGTAGAGAATTGACAAGTAAGGACTTTGAATCAAAATGAAGATGACCTCAAATTTGAAATGTTGCAAATCAATTCCAAAATGAACACCACCACCACCAATCTTTCACTTTAATTATATAATTGAGATGTGCCAAAAAGATTTCCAAAACTTAACCAAAATGTTCATGCGGGCATTGTGTCGAACAGTTAGCGGGCATAATTCCGAATTGTGTTACATGCTATTACACGATGGATTCTTGCCTAAACCCCTTTAAACTTGTGATCATTTGATCCCTTACGGCTCCCCTGCATCGAGCTTGGTACATGCTAGGGCTTGGTAGAGTGGAAAAGTGAGGAGAAACTCACCATGCCGTGCACACCCGACCACCCTTGGCACCCCTCTCTCCAGCCCTCCTCTCAACGTTTCTCTTTGTCCCAGAGCATCTTGGCATCACGAGGAACCTCACAGTACACTCCCCAGCCTCGCCAAGCCTCGCCATTGGCCGGAACGCGCGTGTCCAAAACGATGCCAGGCGTGCCAGCACGCGCGCTCACCACGCACTGGACGCGCCAGTACGTCGTGCACTCGAGCGACGCCGTCCTCCTCCTGCATCCCTACCAGCACGTTGAGCAGCTACACCTTGCCCTCTATCACCTAGCCACACTCGAGCAGCTGCGGAGGACTCGTCACCGTCGTCCTCGCCGGCGAGGTACCGCGGGTACCGTGATGATCACCACACGCGCTCGAGTGATTCCGTCGTCCTCTCGCCACGCCAGCTAGTCCTCGAGCATCGCCAGGACGACGCCTACAAGATGTTGTCCTCGTCTTGCCCTTTCGATCGACGGAGAGGCCACGCCGTCGACGTGCCCTTGCAGCACCTCACGGCCACCCTCGCCCGCTATAAATAGAGCACCTCAGCCCGCAACTTCTTCACACCATCTGCTCTCCTCTCCTCACTGATCACTCTCCCCACCTCAATTTAACACCACCTCGCCGGAGTAGCAGCAATTGGAAGCCGAGGTCCGCCGGAGCCCGCGGAAGCCCTGCTTCGATTGGAGTCTCCCCGAGCGCCGCCGCTGCCCCAAGCTCTTCCTCATCTACTTCCACTTCTCCGCGCACACTGCCAGACTCCTGCAACGGCCTGGTAGGCTCTCCCACCCCCTAGGCTCGCCGCCAGTGAGCCGTCGCTCGTCGGAGACGACGATGCTCCAGCACCGTCGGATCATGTTCTAATCCTACGGCCTAACGCGCGCGTACCGCTTCGGCGTTTAAAGAGCCGCTGACAGGTGGCCCCCACCTCGTCAGGGCAGTCCACCCGCACCAGTTGCTAGTTGGGCTGCGAAGTGAAATTTAAATCTGTTTCGGCCCGTTTAGCTTTCCCGCCTAGCCCATCAATTCAAATTCGGATTTAATCTTTATTCAAAATGTCCTGCTGATGGTTTAGTAAAATTTGAATATTTTGAAATCTGCCAAACCAAATGTAGCAAATTTTATACCGTTGGAAAGCCAACGAAATTATCTAGATCATGCCACTGGTCCCACCTCCAAATTCGAAGTAGATTTAATCTGACAAAAAGAACAAGACAGGGACTTTTGAACATTCAAACTTTATTTAAAATTCAACCATAATAGATTTTGAATTGATTCCAACTCTAATAAATCACAAATGATGTCCTCTAATTGATTATGCAATAATATAGACAGGTTATTTGTATGATCATGGATGGGATGAAATAAAATGACTATGTAGTCAATTCTAGAGCAAGTAAACTTGGAACTCAAACTTAACAAATAATATGGGAGCTACCATCTCATTTAAATCTTGATCCTAAGTAATATGACCAGGGGAAATGACTTAGGCTAATGAACCTCTGATATTTATTACTTAAAGATTTTCATTCATTTAAAATGTTAGTATTAAACTATGTGAAGTGTAGCACTTCAATTAACTTGTACTCACATATAATAGATATGAAATGTTGACTTTGGTCAACCTATATTTCATACCTGAATATTATATGATGAGATTAAATCTTAATATGAGGTAACAAGGAGAAATTGATTTTCTCTAAGGAGCTATATAACAAGGTTAAGAAATAGTAATAATGATAAGAGGAAATTATTTTTCCCTTAAATAAGAATTCATCCAACAATCCACCATGCCATGTTTGATTGATGATAGGATTAGTGTGTGAATCCTTTTAAGTGTTTCTAGTTTAGTATGTGAGCTTGGTTTAGTATTTATCCCTCGTATTCGTATATAGACGCTAGTAACGAGGAGTACCAAGAGGAGGAGGCCTACTCTCAGGAAGAAGAAGAGAACTTCGATAACTACTCAGCTCAAGGCAAGCTAACCCTTGCTAAACACAAGTGCTTAGCTCTACAAGAGCAAAGGCACCATCACACTTTACTTTTATGTATTACCTATCCCATGTTTTTACTTACTTTTACTTTTTCTTATTTATTTCAAAGTACTTTTTGATTTATGATTCACTTGGTCTAGAGTAGAACAATACTTGGATTGGATTAGCACAACTCAAAGCTAGATAGCACCCCTCATATAGTTGCTAGTGCTAATCAATTAAAATTGACTACTCTAGATGGGAACATGGTGAAGTGAAATGACTTTGAAAGAAAGTAAAATGAAGATGGATGTGAACAAGAGAAGATGGTGATTTTTGATAAAATTGATGATTGGGTTTGAATGCGATACCCTTCCAACTATACAAGTACCCCCACAATACCTGATTATGGGTAGGGCTTAACTAGAAACTTGTGTATGTTAGTATGGGTTCCCTCTTAACAAGCATCATAGGGGTTACGCCGAGGCTGCCTCCGTATATGAGAAATGATGTGAATATGAGGTGAATGTACGACCCAAGCCCTGTGCGGTTCCCGGGTTAACAGGTTGGTTTTCACCGGGATGCCAAGCTCATGGGGAGAGGTGCCTATACTAGGACATATAAGTGAAAGGTTAAGGTTGATGATCCGCGTACTGAGTTACGATGATTCGGGGTTATCCTCGACGGATGTAATCAAAAGTTGTGGCACAAGAGTACAACCTCTCGCGAGTGTTAAATCTATTCGAATAGCCGTGTCCGCGGTTATGGACGATTGGAAAGGCCATACTGTCTCCGTTGTCAGAATTTTTGAAATGATGAATTTGAATGATGATTTGACTTGGATCCCAAATGAATGGTGGGAATGACACTAATGTTCCCACTTGAGTTAGTCTAGCAAATGATGGATTTTTACTAAATGCTTATCAAATTAAAACTTGGCTTTATGCAAATTAACCTAGAGCTTAGCACCCCTTACTACACTTAATATGTTTTACCTTAGAATTAGTTTGCGAGTACTTTAAAGTACTCATGGCTTTGCCCTGGCTATTCAAATGCCAGACTTTGAAGAGGAGCAACAGTATCAGGATGACGGACAACATGACGTCTATGATAACTAGGATCGTCTTCTAAACGTCAAGCGTTGCCTGTGGAATAGATAGTCCACTACTACTACGCTTCCGCTACTTATTTGTGATGTTGAACAATCTATTTGTGTAATATTGGATCATGTGATCCCTTGTTGTAAGACCTTATGTGTTGTAATAAATGATGACTCTGAACTACTTACTATTATGTCTCGCAAAAACAATCTTCCTGGGATTGCGATGTATGATGTAATAGGGCATCCGGACTTAAAAATTCGGGTGTTTACAAGTTGGTATCAGAGCCATTGTTTGACCTTAGGAGACCCTAGTTAGAATGGACGTTTGACAAACCTAGTTTAATTATAATGAATTGAGTAATTATGAAAAATACAATCATACCCTTACCTTTGAGATCTTTTTAAATAAGCTAAATTCATGTTCTTATTTATAAGTACTTAAAATTTTGAACACTTGCACTTCTCTAACTTGCTCATCAATCTCTCTACAGATGGAGCCCATCATCCCACTTGAGCCCTTCATCCAGACTCAAGTGTACGAGCTGGCCAACGGGGGGATCTCATCTTTGAGAGGGATCTGTTCGCCCTCTCCGAGTTCCTCGGGCGCTCGCCTCCCGTGTTCTACGGGGGCCAGATCGCTGCTCAGAACGGAGGCCAACTCCAATGGATCATCATGGCTAACCTCCCCGGACAGCCGGAGGCACCCATGTTCCGCCGGATTCAGTTCTCTCTCCGAGAGAACACTTGGGTGGATGGACTCGCCCGTGCTCTCCAGGAGGGTCTCGCTCGTCTGTGCGGGCAAAACCCGGTGGCGATTGAAGGAGAACGCTTTGCGCACTTCGCAAGGCACTCCTCACTTGGGCTGCCCATCAGCCTGCCGTTCCACCCCGTGCTCGAGGCACCATGTGGATCACCTCGACTTTATGCTCTTCGAGACCCGTGCGGAGTTGGACAACTCCCGCGCCTTCGCCAACAGCACCCACCTCCAGCTGGTCCAGCAGGCGGAGACCATTCAGGTCATCGCCAAGGAGCGTCGGATTCTCCGCCAGAGGGTCGCCAAGAGGGAGAACACCATCGACCGCCTCAAGGCCAAGATCGCCGTCCTGAAGGAGACCATCTCCACTCAGGCGGAGCAACTCCAAGCGCTGGAAGGAGAAGGCGAGGGAGAAGATATCCAAGGGGATGGCTACTCCTACGTCAGCAACGACAATGACTACGAGGATGACGATGAGGGAGACCTGGACTTCCACCAGCACCTGCCTGCCGGGATGGACACCACCTTCCCGCTCCGCATCGATGGATAGTCGTTCCGTCTAAGCACTTGCGTCTAGTGATATGTATCGGTCCTTTGTATCCGCCCCATGTATCGTAGATTGTTGAAAGGGTTCTTCAAACCCTCCGGATTGTTGGCTTGTAATATTTGCTACCTTCATGACTATGTTCGTGTGTGTAATGTTATTATTATTATGAATCAAGTTTAATTGTGTGAATTTAATCCAAAATGAGCCATAGAAATTTCCCTCTCATCTCTTTATCCATATCCCTGTTCAGATGGCACCTCCAACTCGCAACATGACTCAAGAGGCAATGATGCAGATGTTGCAACAGATGTTGGCTGATAGAGAAGTTGAGAGAGCTGAAAGGCAAGCCAACTTAGTTGTACTCCAACAGCTTGCGCAGAACAATCAGGGCCACGGAAACCATGACCACCCTGGGTCAAAGCTGAAAAACTTCCAGAACACCAATCCACCGGTGTTTAGCAAAACGGAGGAACCCCTTGATGCCGACGATTGGCTCCAGACTATGGAGAACAATCTTGAAGTGGCTGGAGTGGAAGAGCAGGACAAAGTGCTATTCGCCACCCACTATCTGGCAGGACCTGCACGTGCCTGGTGGACAAGTGCTCGCGCATTGAATGCGGGGCAAATGATGACTTGGGCAGATTTCAAGCTCAAGTTTAGCAAGTACCACGTGCCACCGGGTCTCATTAAGAAGATGCGGGATGAGTTCCGCGAACTGAAGCAAGGCCGTCTAACCGTGGTAGAATACCGCGACAGATTCCTCACTCTGTCAAGGTACGCCCCGGATGAGACCGACACCAACGAGAAGAGGAAGGAGAGGTTCCTGAATGGATCGCATGATGAGATGCGGATCGTGCTGATCAACATTCCCTTTGCTGATCTAGAAGCCCTCGTTGACTCCGCCATCCGGATGGAAGGAAAGATCCATCGGGCCAATGAAAACCGCAAGCGCCGCATGATGAATCGAGTGGGCCCAGCAACACCCACAAGTATCGCCCCAGCTCAAGTGGAGGGTTTGCCCCAAGAAACAACAAGCCCCCGATGCAGAACTCACGTCCGGGTTATCAGAACCGGAGTGGAGGAAACCCCAGGCCAGGAGGCCACCACAACAACAGCAACTACAACAACAACAACAACTTCAACCGCGCCCCACCTCGAGCCCCCAACCACAACAACAACACCTCCAACACTGCTCCAAGGACTGGGAGCAATGCTGTTCCCATCATGCCCAAGGACAAGTCCACCATCACTTGTTACGAGTGCGGAGTGGTGGGGCACTACTCCAACGAGTGCCCCAAGCGACTCGCCAAGACTGCCGCCAACACCTCTGGCCCTGCTCAGCAGCAGCGCCGTGTCGCCAACAACAAGAAGTTCACCCCCAACAACCCGAACAACCGTAGCGGCCGCCTCTTTCACATGAGTGTGGAAGAAGCTCAGGAAGCCCCAGATGTTGTGCTGGGTATGTTCTATGTTAACTCAATACCCGCAAGAGTGCTGTTTGATTCTGGAGCATCGCATTCGTTTGTTACTGAAGATTTTGCATGCACTAATAAGATTCAACCTATCAGTTTGAAGCATGTCATGATAGTTCAAATACCAGGATCAACCACTAAAGCTAGAAAAATTTGCAAAGATGTTCCTATCAGAATTCATGAAATAGAATTTTATGCAAATTTGATTGTTCTGGGAACAAAAGGTTTGGAAGTAGTACTGGGTATGGACTGGATGTCCAAACATCATGGGCTGATTGATTGTGCCAAGAAGGCCATCACCATGACTAGTAGCACCGGAATATTAGTCGAGCACATCTCTGAAAGATTGCCCAGAAAATTTACCTGCAACCAAAGTCTAGCTAAACCCACCTTGGATCAGATCAGGGTCGTTTGTCGATACCCCGATGTGTTTCCTGATGATCTACCCGGTATGCCCCCAGATCGGGATATCGAGTTTATCATTGAGTTAATCCCGGAACCGGACCTATAGCCCGGAGAGCCTATAGTATGAACCCGGCAGAATTAGTGGAACTGAAGAAGCAACTGGATGATATGCTATTCAAGGGTCTGATTAGGCCAAGTGCATCACCTTGGAGATCACCAGTTTTGTTTGTGGATAAGAAGGATGGTGCAAATCGTTTATGTACGGATTATCGTAAACTTAACGATGTCACCATCAAGAACAAATATCCCTTGCCGAAGATAGAAGATTTGTTTGACCAACTGACCGGTGCCAAAGTGTTCTCGAAGATTGATCTGAGGACTGGTTACCATCAACTGAAGATTCGTGCCACTGATATCCCCAAAACTGCCTTCACCACCCGATATGGATTGTATGAGTACAATGTCATGTCATTTGGATTGACCAACGCCCCCGCTTATTTCATGAATCTCATGAATAAGGTCTTCATGAACTTCCTGGATAAGTTTGTCGTTGTTTTCATCGACGACATCCTTATCTACTCCAAATCTGAAGAAGAGCATGAGCATCACTTGGAAGTGGTCTTAGATACCCTTCGGGAGCATCAGCTGTACGCCAAGTTCAGCAAATGCGAGTTTTGGTTGAAGGAGGTAGGATTCCTGGGACACATATTGTCCGCCGGAGGAATTGCCGTTGACCCCTCAAAGATCAAGACCGTTGAAGAATGGAAAGCCCCAACCACCCAGACTGAAGTCCGTGCATTTCTCGGATTGGCGGGATACTACCGCCGATTCGTTGAAGGATTCTCAAGCATAGCCAGACCAATGACTCAATTGTTGAAGAAGGATAAGAAGTTCGAATGGACGGACAAGTGTTAAGAGAGTTTCCAACAGCTCAAGAGCAGACTGACTTCAGCCCCAATACTAATCATGCCGGACATCACCAAACCATTCGATGTGTATTGTGATGCTTCCAAGATTGGTCTTGGATGTGTGTTGATGCAAGAAGGGAAAGTGATATCTTACCTATCAAGGCAACTGAAGCAGCATGAACAGAACTATCCAACCCATGACTTAGAGCTAGCCGCCGTGGTTTTAGCACTGAAGGTGTGGCGTCATTACCTCATGGGTAATCGATGCGAGATCTATTCAGATCACAAGAGTTTGAAGTATATCTTCACTCAGAAGGAGCTGAACATGAGGCAGAGAAGATGGTTAGAGCTAATTAAGGATCACGATATGGAAATTCACTACCACCCCGGCAAGGCCAATGTGGTAGCAGATGCTTTAAGTAGACTGCCGTGCCAGTTGAACTCCATGATCGCCGAAGAGCAACCTAGCCTGTTTCAAGAGTTTGCACAATTTAGAATGGAGCTAGTGAGTGAAGGATTTCTCGCCAGCATTGAACTTCAACCCACCCTGATTAGTCAAATCAAGGAAACCCAGAAGGGAAATGCAAGCATTGACGGGATTAAGAGCCAAATAGCTGTAGGAAAAGCACCGGGATTCACTGTTGATGAAGAAGGAGTGCTATGGTACAACGGACGCCTTTGTGTGCCGTCAGATTCAGAGTTGAAGCAAGTCATTTTGAAAGAAGCTCATGACACCCTTTACTCCATTCACCCCGGAGGTACCAAGATGTACCAAGATTTGAAGGAACAATTTTGGTGGCATGGAATGAAGAGAGAAATAGGGAGCTACATTGCCAAATGTGACATCTGTCAAAGAGTCAAGGCAGAACATCAACGCCCCGCAGGACTATTGCAACCCTTACAGATTCCCGAATGGAAGTGGGATTCTGTCGGAATGGACTTCATCACCGGACTACCCAAATCTAGTAAAGGAAATGATTCTATCTGGGTAGTGGTCGACAGACTGACCAAAGTCGCCCACTTCATCCCCGTAAAGACCACCTATCAAGGACCGAGACTTACAGAGTTATACATCTCAAGAATAGTCAGCCTGCACGGAACCCCGAAGTCGATAGTATCCGACAGAGGATCTCAATTCACCTCCAGATTCTGGCAGAAAGTTGATACGTCCAAAACGTATCTACTTTCCCGAACACTTCTGCTATTGTTTTGCCTCTAATTTGTGTATTTTTGATGCAACTAACACGGACTAACGCTGTTTTCAGCAGAACTGTTCTGGTGTCTCGTTTTTGTGCAGAAATCCAACTTTCAGGAAAAACCTCGGGATTTTGACGAAAGGCCCTATTTTCCCAGAATACTGGGGGAGCCAGAAGGACAATTGAAGTGGAGGCCCGAGGGCCCCACACCATATGGCGGCGCGGCCTAGGGGGGGCCCGCGCGGCCATGTGGTGTGGCCCCCTCGGCTGGCCTCCGACGCCCTCCTTCGGACTACTTATTCGCCTCGACCTAAAAACGCACGGGGAGAAGTCGAAGTCGCCAGAAACCCTCCAGAACGCCGCCACATCGCGAAACTCCGTCGCGGGAGCCGAAGTCTCCGTTCGGCACTCCGCCGGGACGGGGAATTGGAGGAGATCATCACCGCCATCACCGCCAACGCCTCTCCATCAACCAGCAATGTTTCCCCCATCCATGTGTGAGTAATTCCCCCGCTGTAGGCCGAAGGGGATGGTAGGGATTGGATGAGATTGGTCATGTAATAGTATAAGATTGTTAGGGCATAGTGCCTAGTGTCCGTAATTGGTACTTTGATGATATTGTTGCAACTTGTTATGCTTAATGCTTGTCACTAGGGCCCGAGTGCCATGATCTCAGATCTGAACATGTTATTGATTCATGAAGATATTCGTTGTTTATGATCTTACCCGCAAGTTGTATACACATGTCGCTGTCCGGAACCAATGGCCCCGAAGTGACGGAAATCGGGACAACCGGAGGGAATGGTAGCGATGTGAGGATCACATGTGTTCACGGAGTGTTAATGCTTTGCTCCGGTACTCTATTAAAAGGAGTACCTTAATATCCAGTAGTTTCCCTTGAGGCCCGGCTGCCACCGGCTGGTAGGACAAAAGATGTTGTGCAAGTTTCTCATTGCGAGCACGTACGACTATAATTGGAACACATGCCTATTGATTGATTAGTACTTGGATACCTGATACGTCTCCGACGTATCGATAATTTCTTGTGTTCCATGCCACATTATTGATGTTATCTACATGTTTTATGCACACTTTATGTCATATTCGTGCATTTTCTGGAACTAACCTATTAACAAGATGCCGAAGTGCCGATTCTTGTTTTCTGCTGTTTTTGGTTTCAGAAATCCTAGTAAAGAAATATTCTCGGAATTGGACGAAATAAAAGCCCAGAGGCCTATTTTCTCACGAAGCTTCCAGAAGACCGAAGACGAAACAAAGTGGGGCCACAGGGGAGCCAAACCCTAGGGCGGCGCGGCCCCCCCCTTGGCCGCGCCGCCTCTGTCATCTGGGGCCCCCGTGCCCCCTCTCGACTTGCCCTTCCGCCTACTTAAAGCCTCCGTGACGAAACCCCCGGTATCGAGAGCCACGATACGGAAAACCTTACCGAGACGCCGTCGCCGCCGATCCCATCTCGGGGGATCCGAGGAGATCGCCTCCGGCACCCTGCCGGAGAGGGGAATCATCTCCCGGAGGACTCTACACCGCCATGGTCGCCTCCGGAGTGATGAGTGAGTAGTCTACCCCTGGACTATGGGTCCATAGCAGTAGCTAGATGGTTGTCTTCTCCCCATTGTGCTATCATTGTCGGATCTTGTGAGCTGCCTATCATGATCAAGATCATCTATATGTAATTCTATATGTTGCGTTTGTTGGGATCCGATGAATAGAGAATACTTGTTATGTTGATTATCAAAGTTATGCTTATGTGTTATTTATGATCTTGCATGCTCTCCGTTACTAGTAGATGCTCTGGCCAAGTAGATGCTTTTAACTCCAAGAGGGAGTACTTATGCTCGATAGTGGGTTCATGCCTACATTGACACTGGGACGAGTGACGGAAAGTTCTAAGGTTGTGTTGTGCTCGTTGCCACTAGGGATAAAACATTAGTGCTATGTTCAAGGATGTAGTCACTAGTTACATTACGCACCATACTTAATGCAATTGTCATGTTGCTTTGCAACTTAATACTTGGAGGGGGTTCGGATGATAACTCGAAGGTGGACTTTTTAGGCATAGATGCAGTTGGATGGCGGTCTATGTACTTTGTCGTAATGCCCAATTAAATCTCACTATACTCATCATAATATGTATGTGCATTGTCATGCTCTCTTTATTTGTCAATTGCCCAACTGTAATTTGTTCACCCAACATGCTCCTTTTCTTATGGGAGAGACACCTCTAGTGAACTGTGGACCCCGGTCCAATTCTCTTTACTGAAATACAATCTATCGCAATACTTGTTTTTACTCGTTTTCTCTCGCAAACAATCATCTTCCACACAATACGGTTAATCCTTTGTTACAGCAAGCCGGTGAGATTGACAACCTCACTCGTTTCGTTGGGGCAAAGTACTTTGGTTGTGTTGTGCAGGTTCCACGTTGGCGCCGGAATCTGTGGTGTTGCGCCGCACTACATCCCGCCGCCATCAACCTTCAACGTGCTTCTTGGCTCCTCCTGGTTCGATAAACCTTGGTTTCTTTCTGAGGGAAAACTTGCTGCCGTGCGCATCATACCTTCCTCTTGGGGTTGCCCAACGAACGTGTGAAATACACGCCATCAAGCATATTTTCTGGCGCCGTTGCCGGGGAGATCAAGACACGCTGCAAGGGGAGTCTCCACTTCTCAATCTCTTTACTTTGTTTTTGTCTTGCTTTATTTTATTTACTACTTTGTTTGCTGCACTTATATCAAAATACAAAAAAAATTAGTTGCTAGCTTTTACTTTATTTACTGTCTTGTTTGCTATATCGAAAACACAAAAAATTAGTTACTAGCATTTACTTTACTTATTTCATCATGTTTCCTTTTAATTTTACCACAAAGAACATACCGGTAGGACGTGGGTCTATAGTTGGGAGAAATAATATAGAAGAATTCTTCAACCATGTTAGTACCATTGAAAATTTTGAAGATAGACACTTGGTAGACCTTGCGCCTACTTATGAAATTGCTACTCTAGAAACTTGCGCTATCCATGATAATCAAACCCATAGAATTGGTAAACTTGAAGAAGCTATGGGAAAATTGGGTTCAACTTTTTCTTCTTTTAAATTTAATGAGAAAGCTTATGTTGGTAAGGAGCAAAAATTCATGTATGTCTCTAAGGTGCCTAAACCAAAGAATTACTATAGGCCTAAAATTGATAAAACTCCCAACACCCCTGGTAATGATGTTGATGCTTCATCTCTCGATAATACTTGATACACACTTTACGCGCCTAGCCGAAAGGCGTTAAAGAAAGCGCTTATGGGAGACAACCCATGTTTTTACCTACAGTACTTTGTTTTATATTTGTGTCTTGGAAGTTGTTTACTACTGTAGCAACCTCTCCTTATCTTAGTTTTGTGTTTTGTTGTGCCAAGTAAAGTCTTTGATAGTAAAGTAAGTACTAGATTTGGATTACTGCGCAGAAACAGATTTCTTTGCTGTCACGAATCTGGGTCTAATTCTCTGTAGGTAACTCAGAAAATTATGCCAATTTACGTGAGTGATCCTCATATATTTACGCAACTTTCATTCAATTTGAGCATTTTCATTTGAGTAAGTCTGGTGCCATTTTAAAATTCGTCAATACGAACTGTTCTGTTTTGACAGATTCTGCCTTTTATTTCGCATTGCCTCTTTCGCTATGTTGGATGAATTTCTTTGATCCACTAATGTCCAGTAGCATTATGCAATGTCCAGAAGTGTTAAGAATGATTGTGTCACCTCTGAATATGTCAATTTATATTGTGCACTAACCCTCTAATGAGTTGTTTCGAGTTTGGTGTGGAGGAAGTTTTCAAGGATCAAGAGAGGAGTATGATGCAACATGATCAAGGAGAGTGAAAGCTCTAAGCTTGGGGATGCACCCGGTGGTTCACCCCTGCATATATCAAGAAGACTCAAGCGTCTAAGCTTGGGGATGCCCAAGGCATCCCCTTCTTCATCAACAAATTATCAGGTTCCTCCCCTGAAACTATATTTTTATTCGGCCACATCTTATGTGCTTTTTTCTTGGAGCGTCGGTTTGTTTTTGTTTTTGTTTTGTTTGAATAAAATGGATCCTAGCATTCACTTTATGGGAGAGATACACGCTCCGCTGTAGCATATGGACAAATATGTCCTTGGTTTCTACTCATAGTATTCATGGCGAAGTTTCTTCTTCGTTAAATTGTTATATGGTTGGAATTGGAAAATGATACATGTAGTAATTGCTATAATGTCTTGGGTACTGTGATACTTGGCAATTGTTGTGCTCATGTTTAAGCTCTTGCATCATATACTTTGCACCTATTAGTGAAGAATACATAGAGCATGCTAAAATTTGGTTTGCATAATTGGTCTCTCTAAAGTCTAGATAATTTCTAGTATTGAGTTTGAACAACAAGGAAGACGGTGTAGAGTCTTATAATGTTTTCAATATGTCTTTTATGTGAGTTTTGCTGCACCGGTTCATCCTTGTGTTTGTTTCAAATAAGCCTTGCTAGCCTAAACCTTGTATCGAGAGGGAATACTTCTCATGCATCCAAAATACTTGAGCCATCCACTATGCCATTTGTGTCCACCATACCTACCTATACTACATGGTATTTTCCCGCCATTCCAAAGTAAATTGCTTGAGTGCTACCTTTAAAATTCCATCATTTACCTTTGCAATATATAGCTCATGGGACAAATAGCTTAAAAACTATTGTGGTATTGAATATGTGATTATGCACTTTATCTCTTATTAAGTTGCTTGTTGTGCGATAACCATGTTTACTGGGGAACGCCATCAACTCATTGTTGAATTTCATGTGAGTTGCTATGCATGTTCGTCTTGTCTGAAGTAAGGGCGATCTACACTGAGTTGAATGGTTTGAGCATGCATATTGTGAGAGAAGAACATTGGGCCGCCAACTAAAGCCATGATTCATGGTGGAAGTTTCAGTTTTGGACAAATATCCTCAAATCTCTAATGAGAAAAGAATTAATTGTTGTTGAATGCTTAAAGCATTAAAAGAGGAGTCCATTATCTGTTGTCTATGTTGTCCCGGTATGGATGTCTAAGTTGAGAATAATCAAAAGCGAGAAATCCAAATGCGAGCTTTCTCCTTAGACCTTTGTACGAGGCGGCATAGAGGTACCCCTTTGTGAAACTTGGTTAAAGCATATGTATTGCGGTGATAATCCAGGTAGTCCAAGCTAATTAGGACAAGGTGCGGGCACTATTGGTACACTATGCATGAGGCTTGCAACTTATAAGATATAATTTACATGATGCATATGCTTTATTACTACCGTTGACAAAATTGTTTCATGTTTTCAAAATCAAAGCTCTAGCACAAATATAGCAATCGATGCTTTTCCTCTATGAGGACCATTCTTTTACTTTCAATGTTGAGTCAGTTCACCTATTTCTCTCCACCTCAAGAAGCAAACACTTGTGTGAACTGTGCATTGATTCCTACATACTTGCTTATTGCACTTATTATATTACTCTATGTTGACAATATCCATGAGATATACATGTTACGAGTTGAAAGCAACCGCTGAAACTTAATCTTCTTTTGTGTTGCTTCAATACCTTTACTTTGAATTATTGCTTTATGAGTTAACTCTTATGCAAGACTTATTGATGCTTGTCTTGAAGTGCTATTCATGAAAAGTCTTTGCTTTATGATTCACTTGTTTACTCATGTCATACACATTGTTTTGATCGCTGCATTCACTACATATGCTTTATAAATAGTATGATCAAGATTATGATGGCATGTCACTCCAGAAATTATCTGTGTTATCGTTTTACTCGCTCGGGACGAGCAGAACTAAGCTTGGGGATGCTGATACGTCTCCGACGTATCGATAATTTCTTGTGTTCCATGCCACATTATTGATGTTATCTACATGTTTTATGCACACTTTATGTCATATTCGTGCATTTTCCGGAACTAACCTATTAACAAGATGCCGAAGTGCCGATTGCTTGTTTTCTCGCTGTTTTTGGTTTCAGAAATCCTAGTAAAGAAATATTCTCGGAATTGGACGAAATAAAAGCCCGGAGGCCTATTTTCTCACGAAGCTTCCGGAAGACCGAAGACGAAACGAAGTGGGGCCACGGGGAGCCAAACCCTAGGGCGGCGCGGCCCCCCCTTGGCCGCGCCGCCCTGTCATCCGGGGCCCCCGTGCCCCCTCTCGACTTGCCCTTCCGCCTACTTAAAGCCTCCGTGACGAACCCCCCGTACCGAGAGCCACGATACGGAAAACCTTACCGAGACGCCGTCGCCGCCGATCCCATCTCGGGGGATCCAGGAGATCGCCTCCGGCACCCTGCCGGAGAGGGGAATCATCTCCCGGAGGACTCTACACCGCCATGGTCGCCTCCGGAGTGATGAGTGAGTAGTCTACCCCTGGACTATGGGTCCATAGCAGTAGCTAGATGGTTGTCTTCTCCCCATTGTGCTATCATTGTCGGATCTTGTGAGCTGCCTATCATGATCAAGATCATCTATATGTAATTCTATATGTTGCGTTTGTTGGGATCCGATGAATAGAGAATACTTGTTATGTTGATTATCAAAGTTATGCTTATGTGTTATTTATGATCTTGCATGCTCTCCGTTACTAGTAGATGCTCCGGCCAAGTAGATGCTTTTAACTCCAAGAGGGAGTACTTATGCTCGATAGTGGGTTCATGCCCGCATTGACACCTGGGACAGTGACAAAAAGTTCTAAGGTTGTGTTGTGCTGTTGCCACTAGGGATAAAACATTAGTGCTATGTTCAAGGATGTAGTCACTAGTTACATTACGCACCATACTTAATGCAATTGTCTGTTGCTTTGCAACTTAATACTGGAGGGGGTTCGGATGATAACCTGAAGGTGGACTTTTTAGGCATAGATGCAGTTGGATGGCGGTCTATGTACTTTGTCGTAATGCCCAATTAAATCTCACTATACTCATCATAATATGTATGTGCATTGTCATGCTCTCTTTATTTGTCAATTGCCCAACTGTAATTTGTTCACCCAACATGCTCGTTCGTCTTATGGGAGAGACACCTCTAGTGAACTGTGGACCCCGGTCCAATTCTCTTTACTCGAAATACAATCTACTCGCAATACTTGTTTTTACTGTTTTCTCTGCAAACAATCATCTTCCACACAATACGGTTAATCCTTTGTTACAGCAAGCCGGTGAGATTGACAACCTCACCTGTTTCGTTGGGGCAAAGTACTTTGGTTGTGTTGTGCAGGTTCCACGTTGGCGCCGGAATCTCCGGTGTTGCGCCGCACTACATCCCGCCGCCATCAACCTTCAACGTGCTTCTTGGCTCCTCCTGGTTCGATAAACCTTGGTTTCTTTCTGAGGGAAAACTTGCTGCTGTGCGCATCATACCTTCCTCTTGGGGTTGCCCAACGAACGTGTGAAATACACGCCATCAATACCGTTTTATTATTAGCTGCAAATGCCCTGCTATGATTGTTACATGAGTTTCTCTCATCCATGCAACGCCCGTCATCCGTCCCCGTGCCTACAGTATTTTAATCCTGTTGTTTACTAAAATCACTACTGCTGTCTTTGTACTCTGCTGCTGTTATTTTACTACTGCTACTGCTATAAAACTGTTACTATCGATAAACTCTTGCGAGCAAGTCTGTTTCCAGTGCAGCTGAATTGACAACTCCGATGTTAAGGCTTTCAAGTATTCTTTGTCTCCCCTTGTGTCGAATCAATAAATTGGGTAATACTTCCCTCGAAGACTGTTGCGATCCCCTATACTTGTGGGTCATCAAGACTATTTTCTGGCGCCGTTGCCGGGGAACATAGCTTTATTTGGAAGTTCACTTGGATTAATATTGTTCGCTGCAAATTCTCCATCATGGGTAAAACTCGCGATACTAAGGTCGCCATATTACCATCCACTACAAGAAAAGGTACAACTCTGAGTACCTCCGCTGCTCTTGATTCACCATCTGTGATTGATAAACTTGTTTCACCGCCACATGCTTCAAATGCTGGTACTTCTGCTGAATCTGAAAACTCTCATAATACTGATAATATTTCTGCTGTGCTTGATGATAGTGGTTCATTGGGAACTTTTCTAGATGCTAAAATTGCTAGGTCTAGACAAATTGAAAATGCTGAAACTCCTGATGTTACTACACCTGTTAATTCACCCGAACTTGAATACTCTAGTGATGATCTTGATGAAGATTATGTGGAACTTGATGATGATTTTATTGAAAAATGCCATGCTACCACCGATGCAAGAAAAATTAAAAAGTTGCTTGCAGAACATACCGTTAGATATAAAGCTGTCTCCCGATCCTAAATTTGCCACATCTCCTATAAACATTAGGGATAAAGATTATGATTTTTCTCTTGACCTATCTCATATAGCTATTGTTGAGAAAACACCTTTTTGTGGTACTGAAAAAGAAAGTGCTCGTTGAACACATGACTGAGTTATCTACTTTGAGTAGCTTGTTTTCCGATGATGTTAAGAAGCGTACTTACTTTGTTGCTAAAATCTTTCCATTCTCATTAAAGGATGACGCTAAAACTTGGTATAATAGTTTGCCACCTAGTTCTATTAAAAGTCCAAAAGAATTGCTTGCTGTTTTCTTTCGGAAATACTTTCCTGCTAGTGCTCAACATGCTGCTTTGCGGAGAGTTTATAATTTTGATCAGGGAGATGAAGAGAAATTGCCTGAGGCTTGGGCGAGATTTTGCTCTCTTATTAGAGCTTTGCTCGACCATGATCTAGAAAAGCATGATTTACTTGATATATTTTATAGTGGACTAACCATTGAGTCTAGGGCATACCTGGATAGTTGTGCTGGTTGTGTTTTCGGAAAAGAACTCCGGACGACGCCGAAGAATTATTGGCTAAAATAGGCCGGAATTATGATGATTGGAATACGCCTGAACCAACTCCAACGCCAATAGTGAAGAAGAGGGGTTTAATTAAATTGAATGATGAAGATATGAGGGAAGCCAAGAAGTCTCTCAAGGAGAAAGGTATTAAATCTGAAGATGTGAAGAATCTACCTCCTATAGAAGATATATGTGAGATAATTCCCCCTTCATCCATGATTGAGGTAAATTCCCTTCAACGCTTTACTAGGGAAGATATTCCGTATTCAAAACCTCTTGCGCAATGCTTAGATGAGTTTGATAATTATATTGTTAAGCAAGAAAATTTTAATATGAGAGTAGAGAATCATCTAATGGAAAATTCTCAAGCTATTAGTGAATTGCATGATATTGTGGAGAGAACCTCCAATGATGTTAAGATGCTTGTTAAACATTTTCATATGGTTCAAACTCAAATTGATCAACTCACTAAAGTGCAAAATGACTTGCTAGGAAATAATTCTAAAGAAAAACATGCTTATGAAGTAACAACTAGAGGTGGTGTCTCTACCCAGGATCCTCTATATCCTGAAGGGCATCCCAAAAGAATTGAACAAGATTCTCAACAAACTAAAACTAGAGCTCCATCTAAGAAAAAGAAGAAGAAACATAAAAATGTTGTAGAATCCTCTGAACCTGCTAATGATCCTAATAGTGTTTCTATTTCTGATGCTGAAACTGAAAGTGGTAATGAACATGATAAAGATAATGATAAGAATGATACTCCTGATAAAGAAGAGGTTGAAAAAGAACCTGAAAAGCATGCTAAAAATAAAAAGTATACTAAAGAAGATTTTATTACCGAGAAACATGGTAATGAAAGAGAACCTTGGGTGCAAAAGCCAATGCCTTTTCCTGCTAAGAAACTAAAATCAAAGGAAGAGGAACACTATAATAAATTCTGTGATTGGATGAAACCTTTATTCTTGCAAATCCCTTTGACTCGATGCTATTAAATTGCCTCCTTATTCAAAGTATATGAAAGATATTGTTACTAACAAAAGGAAAATCCCCAATGAGGAAATTTCCACTATGCTTGCTAATTACTCTTTCAATGGCAAAGTTCCAAAGAAGTTGGGCGACCCGGTATACCTACTATTCCTTGTTCTATTAAGAATAATTATGTTAAAACTGCTCTATGTGACTTGGGAGCCGGTGTTAGTGTTATGCCTTTTTCTCTTTATAAGAGACTTTACTTAGATAAGTTGATACCTACTGATATATCTTTGCAAATGGCTGATAAATCTACTGCTATTCCTGTTGGTATATGTGAGGATGTTCCTGTTCAAGTTACTAATAACCGCTTGATATTAACTGATTTTGTTGTGTTGGAAATGCCCGAAGACGATAATATGTCTATTATTCTTGGGAGACCTTTTCTTAACACCGCAGGGGCTGTTATTGATTGCAATAAAGGAAAGGTTACTTTCAATGTTGATGATAAGGAACACACCGTCTATTTCCCCAAGAGGATTGAAAAAGCGTGCGGAGTTAATACTATTTCTCATGTGAGAACTATCAAAGTGGGAACCATCGATTGTCCTATATATGAGCCTAAAGAAGAATATCAAACTCTTGTGATTGGATCTATATCAATACAATTCAAGGTAAAATGATTGATTTGAGGTTTATTTCTTCATATGCTATGTAAAATTTATTTGGTGGCAAGACTTGATCAACCTTGTTAACAAATACCTTTTATATGCATAGAGGAGGTAAACAACATCTCTTTCTTCCTCCACTTGCTTTAGTTGCTGTAGCATTTTTAATTTGCAAAGTTTCTTAGTTGATTTGAGATTTCAAAAATTTTCCTGGCCAGTAATAATAAACTTAATACCCAGAAATGTGCATTTTTCAAAGTTTTCAAAAATTCGCGAAAATTACACCGTTGGTCCTATTTTTCGACGAGGCACTGGGAGCACCGGAGGATGACCCGTGGGGCACCACAGGGTGCCACACCACAGGCCGGCGCGGCCAAGGAGGTGGGCGCGCCACCATGTGGTGTGGGCCCCTCTTTGCCCCACTACATCATCTCTTTCTCCCAGCATCTTCTCTCTCCCGAAAAAACTCGAACCAACTTTCTCTCACTCGCGTTTTTGCTCAAGAGCTCAGGATTTTTCGATCTCTTTGCTCAGCCCAGATTTCTGTTTGAAATTTGGCACATTTGCTCTCCGGTATGTGACTCCTTCGATTATCCGAATAGAATTTTGTTTGGTTGAGTGTATCTTGAATATTTTGCTGCTGTAGGTAACATGTTTAGTGAGCTTGCATGCTTGTTCTAAGTGGTAGAAATTAGTTTTGATGCATGATTAGTACTCTAGCAAGTTCCTATGGTAGTTTCCCTCAATTATATGTCACCAAATCAAGTTTTATATCGCTTGTTAAAAATTTCAGAAAATGGAAGGAGGTAGGCACCAACTCAACCAACATGAGTTGGAGGTGCCACAGGTCATGAGAGTTCACCGGGAAGAAGGAGTATATCCCACTTACTATCCGTGTGCGGATTTCATGAGAAGTGCAGGGATTTTGCAGGACGTCCAAAATTTAATCTCTCGTGCAGGATTGGATGATTTTGTTGATGGGGAACCATGCCAATATGTGAAGCTGACTATGTCAGTAGTGCAAGATTTTAAATTCAATTGGTCACAATCTAACCCCATGGTTCAATACAAAATTTATAATAAAACTATCAACTTTCCATTCAGTGATTTTTGTGCAGCAATTAAAGTGCCGCAATGGGGATCATGCGAGAAGATAAAGGGATCGCCGCAAGAGCTCTTGGACCTCTTCAAGATGATTTGTCATGGAAGGAGTTTCTCGGAAGATGATGGTAAAATCAGTAGTATTCATTTCCCAGCTATTCGTTACTTCGCCTATTTCATTACCAAGTGCGTTCTAGCGAGAAAGAATGGAGGTAAAATAACTATCCCGGATCTAGCCTTTCTAGCTGCTGCATTACAAAGTAATAGGACTTATAACTTGGGAGCTTTGATAGCCAACAGACTTGCCACTAATCGTGAGAAGGGAGGAATTTGTGGAGGTCTCATCGCCTCTCGTTTATTAGCTATGCATAATGTGGGACCTCACAGTCTCGATATTCCGCTCCCTATGGAGAAACTTGACATAGCTTCCATGATTAAGCATGAATTTCTTTCTAATTCGTCTAATTTAGGGAACATGTCTTATAGAATAACATTTTACAAGAAATCTTGGACAAGGACTAAGAAAGTTGAAAAATTAGTAGGATTGCCTGCACCTTCTCTGTTTAACTTTGATTCCAGGGAGGATTGGTCAGTCACGGAAAGTGCGGTTAACGCATACATCGAGGGAGGAAGCCATCGTGCACGAGACAACACAGATGAGGTCGAGGAACACCTCGACTCGTCATCCGATGCAGCAAGCTCTTCGCATCCACAAGCTGGGTATGAGGAACCCCCACGCTTTTCTTCTGCATCGGTACCTTATTATGACTACTCCACGTATGATCCACCGGCGTGGAACCCAGGCCCTCGATGGGGTTGAACTCCACTTAGGCCAAAAGCCTAAGCTTGGGGGAGGTATACCGGCATCACTCATTCTTTGCATATTATGATTGCTGGATACTTGTATATACTTGTTTAGTTTGTTTGAGTGGTTTTCTAATGAGAGGAAGATGATATTTGGGGAAGTGCTGCCTGAAAACAGATTCTGGGCTGTTACCGTAAAAATTCGTGCGCCCAGCCAGAACAGTATTTTGCGAAGACAATTTTTGTGCATGTTCCCCAGGTTGTTATCTAACTTTCATTAGTTGAACACTTTTTGAACTGAGCAACGTAAGATTTTTGTAAAAATCGATTTCTATACTGCTGTCAGGTTTTGGCAGATTTCTGCCATCTCGCTTTTCTGTGTTTCTTTTAGTTTGCTATTTCTTGTTTCCACTTTGTTTCTTTCCCAAAACACAAAAAGACCAAAAATATTTCTGTTATTTCTCTTTACCATTTGTTTATCTTGGTTTCTTGCAATTGTTTCACTTTATTTGCTATTGCTAGTTTGCTATAAGAAAACCCAAAAAGATTTTGCTTTGTTTGCTTGTTTCCTTTTGTTCTTGTTCTCAAATTCGAAAACACCAAAAATATTTGCTGTTCTTCTTTGGTTTGTAAAGTTCTTTATGAGTTCAATGGTCTTCGGTGGCTGGAGCGTGGTTTTCATTTCATATTATCCAAGCTACACAAGTGAAAAGGCAATAATGACGATCTACGACAATCCGATTGTGGTGAGAGGCTGGTATGAACTCTATTTGTTTTCATTTTTGTACATATACTCATCCATGTGAGCATGCTTAGTTGGTTCATGTGAGGTATATGTCATTTAAGAAAGTCTAGTAGTTCAGGATCTCTCATGATTAGCTCCAATCTATTAATATGAGTAGCATGTCATGGATGTTTGCTTGCATTGTTTTATTCATAAGTAAGTATGGCATTGTGGTATCCTCCTCTGAATAATTCGTTTATATCGACTTGGCACATGCTCACGCATGCATATGACTGAACAAGAGTCAATTAAGCCTCCATGATTTACATTGCTTCAGAGTTCTTGTATCACTTTTATGCCTCAGTTAATTTATTTTGCCGCAAGCATGATTATGACGATTACTTGCTCTCTTGATTTGTCGCTCCCTAGTCTTTTGCTAGCCTTCACTTGTACCGAGCGGGAACGCTGCTCGTGCCTCCAAACACATGAAAACCAAGTTATTCCAGAGTGTCCACCATAAATACCTATGCATGGCATTTCAAACCATTCCAAGTAAATTCTCATGCGCTACCTTTAAAACCTTCAAAATGCTTCTTAATTTGCGTTAATGTTTCATAGCTCATGAGGAAGTATGTGGTGTTTAGCTTTCGACCTTGTCATTTACTTTTGACGGACTCTCATATGGAATAGTGGCACATCCGCTTATCCTATAATTTTGCAAAAAGAGCTGGCAATGGGATTCCCAGTCCCGAATTAATTAACTTAAATAGACACTCCTCCATGGTTTGTGATTGTTGGACGGCACCCGAAGGATTCGGTTAGCCATGGCTTGTGTAAGCAAAGGTTGGGGGGAGTGTCATCATCATAATAAAACTAAATTAAAAAGGCACTCCTTCATGGTATGTGATTGTTGGCAGGCACCCGAGGATTCGGTTAGCCATGGTTTGTGTAAGAAAGGTTGGAAGGAGTGCCACATAAACATGCAAATAATTCATGGGAGCCGCTCTTGAAAGTCCGGTTGGCGAGGTAGTTGGTGTACCCATTACCATTCGTTGACAACAACAAACACCTCTCAAAATAATTTTACTCTTGTTTTACAAATGAAAAGCTCTAGCGCATGTTAATCCCTGCTTCCCTCTGTGAAGGGTCAATCTTTTACTTTTATGTTGTGTCTCCATCCTTTCTTTGAGCACTTTCTTGAGAGCACAACTGTCATTCTTAGTATAATATGCTTGTCTCAAAATATAATCGATTGTGGTATAACTTTGATGCTTTTATCTTTGACAATCACTACTTCTAGTCTTTCTGTGAACTTCAGAGGTGCCCGGGCATTTATGTTTTGCCGATCAAATACGAGCAAGCGAGATACCACTTTATCATACTCTCTTATGAACATTGCAATCCTGCTTATATACATGATCCATGATGCTTATTATTAATTGTTGGTACCTCTTCATGATTGACATAGCTGTTAGATGATCTTATTTGCATATATCTTATTATGAACTGCTTAAGTATTAGCCATATCATGAGAATATATACATCATATGAACAAATGTGTTCGTGAAAGTTCTTTTATCGCTCACTTGTTAACTGAATTGCTTGAGGACAAGCAATAAGCTAAGCTTGGGGGGAGTTGATACGTCCAAAACGTATCTACTTTCCCGAACACTTTTGCTATTGTTTTGCCTCTAATTTGTGTATTTTTGATGCAACTAACACGGACTAACGCTGTTTTCAGCAGAACTGTTCTGGTATCTCGTTTTTGTGCAGAAATCCAACTTTCAGGAAAAACCTCGGGATTTTGACGAAAGGCCCTATTTTCCCAGAATACGGGGGGAGCCAGAAGGACAAATCAAGTGGAGGCCCGAGGGCCCCACACCATAGGGCGGCGCGGCCCGTGGGGGCCCGCGCGGCCATGTGGTGTGGCCCCTCGGCTGGCCTCCGACGCCCTCCTTCGGACTACTTATTCGCCTCGACCTAAAAACGCACGGGGAGAAGTCGAAGTCGCCGAAACCCTCCGGAACGCCGCCACATCGCGAAACTCCGTCGCGGGAGCCGAAGGTCTCCGTTCGGCACTCCGCCGGGACGGGGAATTGGAGGAGATCATCACCGCCATCACCGCCAACGCCTCTCCATCAACCAGCAATGTTTCCCCCATCCATGTGTGAGTAATTCCCCGCTGTAGGCCGAAGGGGATGGTAGGGATTGGATGAGATTGGTCATGTAATAGTATAAGATTGTTAGGGCATAGTGCCTAGTGTCCGTAATTGGTACTTTGATGATATTGTTGCAACTTGTTATGCTTAATGCTTGTCACTAGGGCCCGAGTGCCATGATCTCAGATCTGAACATGTTATTGATTCATGAAGATATTCGTTGTTTATGATCTTACCCGCAAGTTGTATACACATGTCGCCGTCCGGAACCAATGGCCCCGAAGTGACGTAAATCGGGACAACCGGAGGGAATGGTAGCGATGTGAGGATCACATGTGTTCACGGAGTGTTAATGCTTTGCTCCGGTACTCTATTAAAAGGAGTACCTTAATATCCAGATAGTTTCCCTTGAGGCCCGGCTGCCACCGGCTGGTAGGACAAAAGATGTTGTGCAAGTTTCTCATTGCGAGCACGTACGACTATAATTGGAACACATGCCTATTGATTGATTAGTACTTGGATACCGTTTTATTATTATCCGCAAATGCCCCGCTATGATTGTTACATGAGTTTCTCTCATCCATGCAACGCCCGTCATCCGTCCCCGTGCCTACGTATTTTAATCCTCGCTGTTTACTAAAATCACTACTGCTGTCTTTGTTACTCTGCTGCTCGTTATTTTACTATCGCTATCGCTATAAAACTCGTTACTACCGATAAACTCTTGCGAGCAAGTCTCGTTTCCAGTGTGCAGTCTGAATTGACAACTCCGCTGTTAAGGCTTTCAAGTATTCTTTGTCTCCCCTTGTGTCGAATCAATAAATTGGGTAATACTTCCCTCGAAGACTGTTGCGATCCCCTATACTTGTGGGTCATCAAAAGTGCATGAAGGACTCGGAACTCGTCTGAATTTTAGCATAGCCTATCACCCGCAGACAGATGGACAGACTGAACGAGTCAACTAGATACTAGAAGATATGTTGAGAGCATGTGTGCTAGAGTATGGATCTAAGTGGGAAGACTGCTTGCCGTACGCAGAATTCTCATACAACAACAGCTACCAAGCCAGCTTGCAGATGGCCCCCTTTGAAGCACTGTACGGAAGAAAGTGTCGTACCCCTCTGAACTGGTCGGAAGTCGGAGAGAGTCAAGTCTTTGGACCAGATATTCTCCGCGAAGCTGAAGAGAAGGTTCACAAGATCCGCGAGTACCTCAAGACCGCGCAATCAAGACAGAAGAGCTACGCCGACAAGAGACGCCGAGAGATGACCTTCGAGATCGGAGATTTCGTATATCTCAAAGTGTCCCCCCTTAAAGGAATGCAGAGATTCCAGCTTAGAGGAAAGGTTGCACCCCGATATGTCGGACCCTTCAAAGTCCTAAGTCGCCGAGGAGAAGTGTCATATCAACTGGAGTTACCGGAGGAAATGTCAGCGGTGCACAATGTGTTTCACATCTCGTTACTCCGGAAATGCTTAGAGGTACCTGAGAAGACCGAGGTTTTCAAGAACATCGACCATCGAGCGGTGGATATCAACTCAGATCTGACATACCGCGAAGTACCTATTCGCATCCTGGAAGAAGCTTTCAGAACCACCCGTACCCGGAGTATCAAATTTCTGAAGATCCAATGGAGTAACCACACCGAAGAGGAAGCCACTTGGGAGAGAGAAGATTTCATGAAGACTGAGTACCCAGATCTCTTTAGTACCTAGTTTTCTTTAAGATCTCGGGACGAGATCTTTTGTAAGGGGGAAGGGTTTGTAACATCTCAAGTTTCAACAATAATAAAATCAAGTGAGAGTTTCAATTACTCAAATTTTTCAATAAACAAAAACTTTTTAGATGCATATAGTGTCACATATAGTTTCATGCATTTGAGTGATTTTCTTTTGTGCAATTGCCATGATGAGTGTTGGTATGTTTAACAATTGCTATTGGAACCCTAACCAAGATCACCAAACCCTAATTTGAGGAGAATTGAAGAAAATGGGAAAAACCCATAATTCACTTACATACACATTATGCCAAATTGCAAATCCTCAACCTAGGCCATAATTGCTTGCTCCCTTGCTTGTAGAATACTTCAATATGATAAACTAACACAATTGCATCATTGGATCAAGAATCAAACACAAGGAAATCAAAATTCTTTCACACATATGATAATGGTCACTTGTCACCAAAATAATTTCTTCACTACTTTACCCCTCTGGTTTTCTCATTTCTTGAACTAAACTTGGTCAACCAAAGCCATGTCATCCAAGACCATGTCAAGGTGAGCAACTTTCATGTTGACCATCATGGATAAAGTTGACCAGGTTGACCAGTAGAGAATTGACAAGTAAGGACTTTGAATCAAAATGAAGATGACCTCAAATTTGAAATGTTGCAAATCAATTCCAAAATGAACACCACCACCACCAATCTTTCACTTTAATTATATAATTGAGATGTGCCAAAAAGATTTCCAAAACTTAACCAAAATGTTCATGCGGGCATTGTGTCGAACAGTTGGCAGGCATCATTCCAGAATTGTGTTACATGCTATTACACGATGGATTCTTGCCTAAACCCCTTTAAACTTGTGATCATTTGATCCCTCTGGCTCCCCTGCATCGAGCTTGGTACATTCTAGGGCTTGGTAGAGTGGAAAAGTGAGGAGAAACTCACCATGCCGTGCACACCCGGCCACCCTTGGCACCCCTCTCTCCAGCCCTCCTCTCAACGTTTCTCTTTGTCCCAGAGCATCTTGGCATCACGAGGAACCTCACAGTACACTCCCCAGCCTCACCAAGCCTCGCCATTGGCCGGAACGCGCGTGTCCAAAACGATGCCAGGCGTGCCAGCACGCGCGCTCACCGCGCACTGGACGCGCCAGTACGTCGTGCACTCGAGCGACGCCGTCCTCCTCCTGCATCCCTACCAGCACGTTGAGCAGCTACACCTTGCCCTCTATCACCTAGCCACACTCGAGCAGCTGCGGAGGACTCGTCACCGTCGTCCTCGCCGGCGAGGTACCGCGGGTACCGTGATGATCACCACACGCGCTCGAGTGATTCCGTCGTCCTCTCGCCGCGCCAGCTAGTCCTCGAGCATCGCCAGGACGACGCCTACAAGATGATGTCCTCGCCTTGCCCTTTCGATCGACGGAGAGGCCACGCCGTCGACGCGCCCTTGCAGCACCTCACGGCCACCCTCGCCCGCTATAAATAGAGCACCTCAGCCCGCAACTTCTTCACACCATCTGCTCTCCTCTCCTCACTGATCACTCTCCCCACCTCAATTTAACACCACCTCGCCGGAGTAGCAGCAATTGGAAGCCGAGGTCCGCCGGAGCCCGCGGAAGCCCTGCTTCGATTGGAGTCTCCCCGAGCGCCGCCGCTGCCCCAAGCTCTTCCTCATCTACTTCCACTTCTCCGCGCACACTGCCAGACTCCTGCAACGGCCTGGTAGGCTCTCCCACCCCCTAGGCTCGCCGCCAGTGAGCCGTCGCTCGTCGGAGACGACGATGCTCCAGCACCGTCGGATCATGTTCTAATCCTACGGCCTAACGCGCGCGTACCGCTTCGGCGTTTAAAGAGCCGCTGACAGGTGGCCCCCACCTCGTCAGGGCAGCCCACCCGCACCAGTTGCTAGTTGGGCTGCGAAGTGAAATTTAAATCTGTTTCGGCCCGTTTAGCTTTCCCGCCTAGCCCATCAATTCAAATTCGGATTTAATCTTTATTCAAAATGTCCTGCTGATGGTTTAGTAAAATTTGAATATTTTGAAATCTGCCAAACCAGATGTAGCAAATTTTATACCGTTGGAAAGCCAACGAAATTATCTAGCTCATGCCACTGGTCCCACCTCCAAATTCGAAGTAGATTTAATCTGACAAAAAGAACAAGACAGGGACTTTTGAACATTCAAACATTATTTAAAATTCAACCATAATAGATTTTGAATTGATTCCAACTCTAATAAATCACAAATGATGTCCTCTAATTGATTATGCAATAATATAGACAGGTTATTTGTATGATCATGGATGGGATGAAATAAAATGACTATGTAGTCAATTCTAGAGCAAGTAAACTTGGAATTCAAGCTTAACAAATAATATGGGAGCTACCATCTCATTTAAATATTGATCCTAAGTAATATGACCAGGGGAAATGACTTAGGCTAATGAACCTCTGATATTTATTACTTAAAGATTTTGATTCATTTAAAATGTTAGTATTAAACTATGTGAAGTGTAGCACTTCAATTAACTTGTACTCACATATAATAGATATGAAATGTTGACTTTGGTCAACCTATATTTCATACCTGAATATTATATGATGAGATTAAATCTTAATATGAGGTAACAAGGAGAAATTGATTTTCTCTAAGGAGCTATATAACAAGGTTAAGAAATAGTAATAATGATAAGAGGAAATTATTTTTCCCTTAAATAAGAATTCATCCAACAATCCACCATGCCATGTTTGATTGATGATAGGATTAGTGTGTGAATCCTTTTAAGTGTTTCTAGTTTAGTATGTGAGCTTGGTTTAGTATTTATCCCTCGTATTCGTATATAGACGCTAGTAATGAGGAGTACCAAGAGGAGGAGGCATACTCTCAGGAAGAAGAAGAGAACTTCGATAACTACTCAGCTCAAGGCAAGCTAACCCTTGCTAAACACAAGTGCTTAGCTCTACAAGAGCAAAGGCACCATCACACTTTACTTTTATGTATTACCTATCCCATGTTTTTACTTACTTTTACTTTTGCTTATTTATTTCAAAGTACTTTTTGATTTATGATTCACTTGGTCTAGAGTAGAACAATACTTGGATTGGACTAGCACAACTCAAAGCTAGATAGCACCCCTCATATAGTTGCTAGTGCTAATCAATTAAAATTGACTACTCTAGATGGGAACATGGTGAAGTGAAATGACTTTGAAAGAAAGTAAAATGAAGATGGATGTGAACAAGAGAAGATGGTGATTTTTGATAAAATTGATGATTGGGTTTGAATGCGATACCCTTCCAACTATACAAGTACCCCCACAATACCTGATTATGGGTAGGGCTTAACTAGAAACTTGTGTATGTTAGTATGGGTTCCCTCTTAACAAGCATCATAGGGGTTACGCCGAGGCTGCCTCCGTCTATGAGAAATGATGTGAATATGAGGTGAATGTACGACCCAAGCCCTGTGCAGTTCCCGGGTTAACAGTTGGTTTTCACCGGGAGGCCAAGCTCATGGGGAGAGGTGCCTATACTAGGACATATAAGTGAAAGGTTAAGGTTGATGATCCGCGTACCGAGTTACGATGATTCGGGGTTATCCTCGACGGATGTAATCAAAAGTTGTGGCACAAGAGTACAACCTCTGCAGAGTGTTAAATCTATTCGAATAGCCGTGTCCGCGGTTATGGACGATTGGAAAGGCCATACTGTCTCCGTTGTCAGAATTTTTGAAATGATGAATTTGAATGATGATTTGACTTGGATCCCAAATGAATGGTGGGAATGACACTAATGTTCCCACTTGAGGTAGTCTAGCAAATGATGGATTTTTACTAAATGCTTATCAAATTAAAACTTGGCTTTATGCAAATTAACCTAGAGCTTAGCACCCCTTACTACACTTAATATGTTTTACCTTAGAATTAGTTTGCGAGTACTTTAAAGTACTCATGGCTTTGCCCTGGCTATTCAAATGCCAGACTTTGAAGAGGAGCAACAGTATCAGGATGACGGACAACAGGACGTCTATGATAACTAGGATCGTCTTCTAAACGTCAAGAGTTGCCTGTGGAATAGATAGTCCACTACTACTACGCTTCCGCTACTTATTTGTGATGTTGAACAATCTATTTGTGTAATATTGGATCATGTGATCCTTGTTGTAAGACCTTATGTGTTGTAATAAATGATGACTCTGAACTACTTACTATTATGTCTCGCAAAAACAATCTTCCTGGGATTGCGATGTATGATGTAATAGGGCATCCGGACTTAAAAATTCGGGTGTTTACAGGCTGAAAGTGTTTGGTTGCGAGGACATAACGCCTTGCTCATGTAAGCCACTGGGTGATTATTCTGCATTAGTACCGCACCCACTCCGGTGTTGCAGGCATCAGTCTCCAACACAAATGGCTGTGAGAAATCTGGAAGGCCTAAAACTGGAGTACATGTCATCGCTGTCTTTAGTGAATCGAAAGCTCTTTGCTGATTAAGCCCCCACATGAATAGAACTCCTTTCTTGAGCAAGTGAGTGAGTGGTTGAGCAATAACTCCATAGTGTTTGACAAACCGACGGTAGTACCCTGTGAGGCCAAGGAATCCACGCAAGGTCTTGAGAGAAGAGGGAATCGGCTAGCTCTGTACTGCCTGGATTTTACTGTTGTCCGTAGACACTCCAGCTTTCCCAATGATGTGGCCCAGACAATCAAGACTTTGTTGTGCAAAAGTACATTTGCTTCGTTTGACCACCAACTTATTCTGCGCCAAGATAGTGAACACTGCTTTGAGGTGAGTGAGATGATCTTCCAGAGTGTGGCTATAGATCAAGATTTCATCGACAAAAACAAGCACACATTTGCGAAGGAGATCTGCAAAGAGTGAGTTGATCAGACTTTGGAAAGTTGCTGGAGCATTTGTCAGCCCGAAAGGCATAACCAAAAACTCATATAAGCCCTGGCGAGTCTGGAATGCTGTTTTCATGAACTCGCCCTCGGCCATGCGCACTTGATGATAACCAGAGCGCAGGTCCAATTTTGTAAACCATCCAGCCCCAGCAAGTTCATCAAGAAGTTCCTCCACAATGGGCATAGGATACTTGTGCTTGACTGTGAGCTCATTCAACTATCTATAGTCGATGCAGAATCTCCACGTACCATCTTTTTTACGGACCGGGAGCACCGGAGAAGCAAAAGGGCTGTGACTTCGCTGGATGATACCGTTGGCCAGCATTTCATATACTTGTCTTTCAATTTCATTTTTTTGGTCCGGTGTGTATCGATAAGGCCTGCTTTTGACCGGTTGTGCACCATGGATCAACGGAATGCGGTGATCAGCTGTTCTCATTGGTGGCAGGCCAAATGGGTCCTGGAACAAACCCTCAAATTCCTGCAATAGCGGCTACAGTTCTGGTAAGATGGTATATGCATCTGTTTGAACAGGTGCAGCAGTGTTATTTTCAGCAGTAGGAGGATGGACTTGCACAGCATGAGAGATGCCTCCTCGTTTCAGAAGTCCTTGAAGCTTCAAATGACTGATAGGGCGACATTTAGTGATAGTATCATGTACACCCTTCAGAGTTACGCGACGACCGCGGTGAGTGAATTTGATTACTCTTTTCTTCTAGTGGACCCACATGGGGATGTGATCTGTCAACCAATCATCCCCTAAGATCATGTCGTAGGAGCGAAGAGGAAACACTTTGAAATCATGCTGAAAGGTGTGGCCCTGTATTCCCCATTCCAAGGCTGGAATCATCTCACAACAGTCAACCGTATTGCCATTAGCAACCAAAAATTTAGCAGTGAGAATCTTCTGAGTGTTACACTGAAGTTCTTGAGCCAACTGACAACTAACAAAAGAAGAGACACTGCTAGAGTCCACTAGAATTAAGACTTGGCGCTTGCCAATGAATCCCTGCAGACGCAAACAATGCTTTCTTGGCTTGTCATGAACAGCATAACTAGATAGGAGCATCAGGTCTTCATCTTCACTGTCAACAAAAGGCTGATCAGAATCTGATCCCTCACTTTGAATTTGCAACACCTCAAGGAGCTCTTCAATAATGTGTAACGGCACATGTGCAAGGAATTTGTGTTGCTTATTGTACTTCTCCCCACATGTGAAGCACAACCCCTTGGATCTGCGATAGGCCTTGAGAGTCTCCAGTCTTTCTTCTGGTTTAGTCAGTTCAGTTTTCTTGCTGTCATCTGAACGTTGCCATGTTCTGCTTCTGTCAGAAGAGAAACGAGCACTGCTCTTGCCATAATCTCCGCTCTCGATTTTTGTAACATCCCAAATTTCAATAAAAGGAAGAAGAGGAATTCCAGAGATCCAAATTTGAGAACCAACAAAAACTTTTAAATGGCATATAGTACCCTGCATAGGACTTGTGCATTTTGAGTGATATGCCATGATGATTGTTATATTGTGTATATGATGAACTCCAAAACCCTAGAGTGATCAAGTGATGATCACCAAACAAATAAACCAAAAAGAGAAAGAAGTCAAATAGTAATAAAATCTTAAAACCCTAACATATGGTCTATGTCATTTTTGTAAAATTGACCCTAGACCCATTTGATCTTCACCAATAATTGTTTTATGATATTAAAGAGTAATTACAACTTTGAGAATCAAAGTTATACCTTTCAAATCAAATTCAAAAACTAAAATGTGCTCAGATGAGATAATGGTCATTTCTGACTTTTATCTTCTGGTCACCTCTTTGAGCCTCTCTATTTCAAAATTTGTAAACCAAACAAATCCCACTCTTTGCATGTCATGCAAGTACTCAACAAGGTGAACATTTTCTGTAAAGACCATCACACCAAATTCTTCTTGGGTCAAGAGTTAGGATCAAGCAAAGATGAGACTTTGAAACAAATGCAACATTCTCCATTTTTCAAATGTGATCAAACCAGGCCATCACTTGACCATCACTTGCCCTAGCAATGATCCTTGGACACTCATACACCGAGCCCATGCCAGGGAAGCCAAGGAGAGGGCCAGACATGGCGTGGACATGGCCATGCCGGCCACGTTCGCCGCCGACGCGCCTCCCCTCTCTTCGCTCCACAGCAGCCCTTGCCACCGTGTCCAACGCGTCGAAAAAGATCTCCTGGATCCGCCTGTACTCGCCATTGACCGCGAGGACGACGGCATGACCCGGACGACGCACACCCAGGACGTTCCAGGTACGCCGCCAACGGCATGGGCGACGTCACCCGTGCACGGACACGCGCGACACGGGCACGCGTCGATCGCCGTACCTCGTCGTACCCCGACCACCTCCGCGCGCCACGGTACTCGTCTCGCCATGCGGAGCTCTCCGGACATGCCGCCGTCACCCCCTAGCGCCTACCGCCGCCAGAGAGGAAGCTTCCTTTCGCCACGGCCGCGACAGTACGCGCAAGCGCCCGACCGTCGTACGCCTCCATTTGCCGCGCCGTTGACGCCCATAGGACCGCCTTGACGTGGTGAACACCACCGCGCCCTCGCCTAGCCCTCTAGCTCACCGGAGAAGCCGCGCCCATGTCGACCACCACCCTGCCCCGCAGCACACCTCCCCTTCTATAAATAGAGACCTCCCCTCGACTATCCAAGCACACCACCATGAGCACCACTCACCACCGCTTCACCTCGCACCAGTAGCCACCTCAATCATAGCCGGAGCTGCCTCAATTGGAAGATCGGAGCCGCAGAAGCTCTACAGCAATCGCCGTCGATCCAGGCCACCTCGAGCGACGCCGCTGCTACAGGCTGCCTCGCCGTCGTCTACAACCTCGTCGAGCACACTGCCAACCCTAGCTGGAGCCACGGTGAGCTCGCCGACCCCCTACCTCGCCGCTCCAGTGACTTGATCTCGTCGGAGAAGACGACATCGCTCGTCCGTCCGATCGTGTTCTAATCCAACGCACCCCTTTGATCCATACCGATTCGGTCGTTATGACTGACTGACGGGTGGAGCCCACCGTCAGACAGCCCACGCGTGCGTGGACGCGTGGTGGGCTGGACTTGGGCTGTTTTATTCTGTTTCGGCCCAGTTAGCTTTCCCGTGCAGCCCAGCAATGCAAATCCGAATTTTCCAAATCCATTTAAATTCAATACTGGCTCCAACTTTGAAATTCCCTAGAATCTGTTTGGCTTGGCCAAATTTAACAAAGTTTATATATTTGGAAAGCTAGTAAAAAGATCTAATTTATGCCACTGGTCTCACCTAGAGATTTTTTGTAGAAATAAAAAGATAAAAAGAAGAAGGCAGGGACTTTTTCATATTCAAATAATTATTAAAAATCAACCAGAATAGTTATTGAATTAATTCCAACTCCAATAGTTCACATTTGACTTACACTAATTGTTTCTGCAAGAAAATGGTGTGGTCACTTTGCATGATCATGCCCTAGTTTAATTAATGGACAATATGGCTAATGTAGTTAAGTGGTATTGTCCAAAACTAATATGTAAATCATATGAAGTATCTTACTTCATTGAAATCTTGTCATGATGTGATATGAACACACGTCATAGGGGTTATGCCGAGGCTGCCTCCGTTGTTAAGAAATGATGTGAATTGAGGTGAATTGTACGGCCAAGCCCTGTGCAGTTCCCAGGTTGACAGTTGGTCTTCACTTGGAGGCCAAGCTCATGGGGAGAGGTGCTCATACTAGGATGTGTAAGTGGAAGGTTATGGTTGATGATCCGCGTACTGTGTTACGATGATTCGGAGTTATTCCGACGGATGAAATCAAATGTTGTGGCACAAGTGTGCGACCTCTGCAGAGTGTAAATCTATTCGAATAGCCGTGTCCACGGTTACGGACGGTTGGAAAGGCCATACAATTTCCTGTGTCAGATTTCTGAAAACCTTAGTGAATGTGAATGGTGACTTGGTGACTTGTGGGAATTACAACCCATGTTGTGGGAATGACACTAATGTTCCCACTTGAGTTAGTTAGCACATGATCCAATACTTGTGAACTAAAATGTGGCTTATGCAAGTTAAACTAGAGTTTAGCACCTTTACTCCAAGAGTTGGCATTTTACATTAGTATTAGTTTGCAAGTACCTAAAGTACTTACGGCTTTGTCCCTGGCTATTCAAATGGCCAGAGTACGGTGATGAACAGAACTATCACGAGGATGACCAGCAGGACGCCTACGACAACTAGGGGTTTCTGACGTCAAATGTTGGCCTGTGGACTAGAGAGTCCATCTATCGTTACGCTTCCGCTATGTATGAACTTGTGTATGTATGTTGATTGATAGATCAACTATTTATGTAAGATGAATCATGTGATTCAATGTTGTAAGACATTAGGGCTTGTAATAAATAATGACTGTGATATTCGACTATTATGCCTCGCAACAACATTATCCTGGGATTGCGATGAATGACATCATAGGCATTCGGACTTAAAAATCCGGGTGTTGACAAGTTTGTATCAGGGCCATTGTTTGACCTTAGAAAACCTTAGTTAGAATGGGCGTTCATAAAAACCTAACTTTGAAAGCAAAATAAAGAGAATATTTATGAAAAGTTATTCATATTCTTGTCTTGGAGGCTTTTTCAAAATTTGATGAATCATGCTCTTTCTTATTAGGTTTACTTAAAATTTTGCCACACTTGTTCAAACTCTAACTTACTCTCTCAATTCACTTTCAGATGGAGCCCAACGCACCCGTCAACACCAAGTTTTATCAACTTGGTAACGGAGGCAGCTTGATCTTCGAGCACGATCTCACCGCGGTCTCGAACTTTCTGGGACGCCTCCAGCCCGAGTTCCATGGGATCCAGGTGAATGATCAGCCAGGCGGCGAGTTGCAGTGGATCATCACCGCCGATCTGAGAGGAAACATGGAGTCTCACACCTCGGAGAGGATCCTGTTCTCTTTCCGCGAGAGCAACTGGCTCGATGGGCTCGCGCGTGGCCTGCAGGAGGCACTGGCACGCCTCTGTGGACAGAACGCGGTGCGCCTGCTTGCGTCCCGTTACGCTCACCTCGTGAAGCGTGATGCCGCAGGAGTGCCCATGGCACTGCAGTCTCACCCTGAGTTGAGGCACCACGCCGAGCATCTAGACTTCATGTTGTATCATACTCAGCAGGATCTGGATAACGCCTGGATGTACGCGAACCAGACTCACCTCGCACTGGCCACTCATGGCGATGCTATCAAGATGCTGTCCAGAGACCGCAACAAGCTTCACCTACAGTGTGCGAAGAAGGATGCTACTATCACGCGCCTTCGCGCTCAGATAGCGACACTTGAGACCATGGTCAAGGCCCAGGAGGAGCAACTACAGGAGATGGAGGAAGACGAAGCCGGTATCGATATTCAGGGAGGAGGAGCCTTCCTGAGTGATGATGACGACTTTGAGGAGGATGAGTTCTCTGAGGAGGAGGATTACGCGTTCCTGGAGCCAGGACCTGATGATGTTGTTCCCATCGACATTGAGGATGAGGGTAGCCACACTTGATCACTGTTGTAGGCATGAGTTGTATCCCGTCATTTGTATCGTAGCTTGAGAAATGGTTCTTAAAACCATTGGAAGTATTGAACTGTTGGTTTGTAATGTGTTGTGTGGAATGAATGAATGAATGTGTGTGTTGTCGTCAAAAGCATTCAAGTTTTACAAGTTTTTGAAACTCACTCAAAATAAACCATAGAGTTTCCCTCTTATCTTATCATTTTCCTGTATATTCAGATGGCCCCTCCCAATCGCAACAACAACGATGCCATGATGCAACTGCTGCAAACCCTGCTTCAAGACAGGGAGACTGAAAGAGCTGAACGTCAAGCCAACATCGCAGCACTGCAAAACCTTGCTAACCAAGGCCATGGGAATCATGATCATCCCGGATCCAAACTCAAGAACTTCCAGAATACCAACCTGTTGACGGTCAAAAACCCCCTGGCGGGCAGAGACGGTCAACACGGTAGAGCCGGGAACAACTAGGGCTGCGGCTGGCCCCAGTCCCTCAGAGCGATGGCCCGCAAAGCCTCCTGGTCGCACGTCCGATGTTTATCACAAGGGCGTGCCACCTGACCTATACCTGGTCAGGAAGGTGTGGATGATGCCTCGCTTAGTTTCCTGCATGGCATACACGTAAACATTAAATACGAGCCTCGATCGGCTCTCAGGTTATCCCGTGAATCGGCTCAAAGAGCCGATCCACCCATGATCCGGACAAGGTGTCCGAATATATGGTGGTCCTGCTTGATCAAGATAAAGCTGACTAGATCTACGACGATTTAGGGTTTTCACCGCATAATCGGATCATCCTACTCACGATTGGGCCTCGCGCTCGCGCACGGTGACCGTAAGCCGATCCTAGACAGGGCCTAAAAACCAACACGAGGTTGAGCCCCGGAACATCCTTTCTAGGGCTAGCAAACGCCACCCTACACGCCGCTGGATCCTCCAACCCTTTGTAAGGCCTAACTATTGCGGATGTTAAACTAATCCTTGATGAAACAAGGAGCAACCGTAACGGATCAGATCTACTAAACTATGATCAAGCGGGGTGCCGCCCCTACACCTAAGATAGGTGTAGGGCGGCTAGATGTGCAAGGGTCGCATGACGAAAGCATGTAATTCGAAGAACAATGCTAACCCTAACACATCTAAGATAACTACGTTGCTCGCCATCAAAAGGCTTCAGTACGAGCAACGCATGAACAACGTAGGCAGGCTTGTGCTGCCTAGATCGCAAGATGCGATCTAGGCAGCATGGTGCTTACCGGTAGAAACCCTCGAGACGAAGGAGTTGGCGATGCGCCGAGATTTGTTTGTGGTTGAACGTTGGTTGTTGTTTATTCCATAAACCCTAGATACATATTTATAGTCCAGCGGACTTTCTAATGTGGGCGTGCACCAAACCGTGCACGAGTAAGATTCTAACTTCTATACTAAGATGCGATCTAATATGTTACAGATACACGGGCAATTAAGCCCAACATGGTATAAAAGGCCGATTCACGTATTTCTTATATATATATTCTTCACGTCCATCTTGATCGCGGCCCACCTCTGACTCGGTCAAATTCTGGTGATAACACATGCCCCCCTGGTTTTGGAAATGACATTTCCAAAATCATTATGCTCTTCTTTCGTCGGGTCATGTCGTGGCAGAGCAGAAAACCGCCGCAGAATCCTCATCATGATGCCTTGCCCTCTCCACTCCTCCGCGTGGCCGTAAAACTTTCCTGTTGGGCAACATCTCCTCGGAAACTGCTGTGGCATTGAATTTCCCTCATATCCCTTTTATTTAACCGTTCTCAACAGCTTGCGCCTCCTTCGTCCTCATCGCCCTAGCACCAAAAAACCCTCTGTGCCACCATGTCTTCTTCCTCCTCCTCCGAGCTTTCCTACGGGTCCGACTCCTCCCGCGAGACGCCGCCGGAAATCCGTGCCCCAGAAGAATGGGACGAGGAGAGCCACGCCTCCTCCATTTGGTCCGAGGACGACAAGTCCTTGACCAGCGGGGATGAAGATCTCCAGTTCCTCGCCGACGGAGAACTGGAGTCGGAAAGCGAGGACGACCGGTTCCCCTGGGACGGCTGCCCCACCTCTGAAGAAGAGGAAGAGGAAGACGACGACGACGACGACGACTCCTCGAGGGCTACCCGCCGGCGAAACGCCTCCGCATGTGGTGGGACGACGACAGCAGCGACGATGAAGACGGGGATGAAGCTCCCGTAGAGGGCTACGGGAGTAGCGACGAGGAACCCATCGGCAGCAGTGCCGATGAGAGTTCTGAGGATGATGACGAGGGCAGTGGTGGCCCGTAGATTAGGATCTACTAGTATAGGCCTAGCAGTAGTAGATTGGTCGATAGACCCTTCTTTTGTTCTTCCTTCTTTGCGCAATCGGCTCTTCATTGTAAGAAATCCCAATATTACTCGAAGAATTTCCCTTAACTTGATTTCGCCGATTTCTTTCATGCTGATTTTGTCGACTGTTGGCCTAATCCATGCTTAATGACTGATGGCAACGCATCAGTTTCTCACGATAATCTGCGAGACAGGCCAATTCAGCCATCCCTCCAAGCTAGCCAGCTCTACCGATGACGATGGCACAGCCGATCTTAGTAGGCTGGCGACTTGATCTTGAGCAGGCGTCTTTTAAAAGAGACCTGGAACTGTCTGAGATACTCGAACTGATGACTCCGTAACAGAACACCACTCTCCAGACCAGTTGTGTGGTAGGGCTAGCCGATTCCAACCAAATCGGCTCCCCAGAGCAAAGATCTTTAGGGCGAGCTGCCCCCCGAGCCTTAATCAAGGCGAGTCAGCCACATGTGCCGCCATTAGCCTCAAATCATGACGAAGCCAGTCGATTTTAACAACATCGGCTCCCCAAAGCAGAGAACCTTCAGGGTGAGCTGCCCCCCGAGCTTCTTGCGCCTTGTAGGCCATATTGGCTCCTTTCCTTTGGTGGCTCTGAGGCAACCCACCCTTGGCCTGATCTGCACATCCAGGCTGCTCTTGGCATTGAAGAGAGGATCCGAGCCCCTAAACCACTCCATTGAGGAGTTCTTCCATCATAGTCTTTCTTCGTGCTCCATTGATCCTCTGACAGTTATACCTCTTGAGTCGATGACCATGCATCGGCTTTTATATCCTTAAGTCGATGTCTGCTGCCTCGGCTGTGCTCAAAAATTTTCGATTTTTTTGAATTTTTTACGGCCGACTTATGCCTCGGCCCCCATACTCCAATACCCATCATCAAAGGATGAGACGCTTCCACTGCATATCCTCGTGTTTTATCCACCTGGGTGCCCCCCCGAGCTGATTCTGTCAAGAGAATTGATGGTATCGGCTCTGTTGGATAACATGTTGAACCCAGGCAGCATGGATGGTGAGGTGTAATTTTGGCCGATTGCTGGAATCGGCCGCCACGTTGCTTGCTCGGTGAAGGTTTTGTGATGTCCCTTCATAAATTTTTGGGGCCGATCACAAGGATCAGCCTCGCCACGTTTGCTTATTGACGTGCTCTTGCTACTCGTTCGGGCCGCTAGATAAAACCAGCCCAATCTCTGACTTTATCATGTTGGTGCGCTTGCTGTCGTCCACCTTGAGTGCATCATATAATCGTGGAGCACTAAGCTTCATCGGAAGAACGAGCACCACGTTTGTGCCAGCCGATGTTTCATCATCGGCTTTCCTTTGCTTGGGGCGCCACTCCATTTTCCGTGGACGACCCTCTTCATCCAGGGTTCGCTGAACCTTCGCAGCCAGATCAGGCCTTGCCTTCCTCAATGTATGCAAGTATAACCTCTCGGCTTCTTCCAGGCCGCGCAATCGCTGAACCCTGCGTTTCTGGGAATGGCTGAGTCCATCAGGGCACCACCTTGGCCGGTGGTACCTGTCTTCTTCTTCTCCCTCGTCTTCTGAATCTTCGAGATCCTTCAACCGAGGGGACTCAGCTCGTTTGCTCTGTGGCGGGAGAGGCCCTAGGCGCTTGAATACGGACACGTTGGCTGCCTCCTTCTTCTTCTGGTTGCATTCCGGGCAATTGCCGATTGTGGGCAATCGGCTCATTCCTGAATCCCAGCGAGTGTCCGAAGAAGGGACAGTCCCGGTGCCTATCCTTGTCGACTCGCTCCCCCAGCTTTTCCTTGGCACGGCGCTCGTGCTCCTCCTCATCATGATCATGCCGACGACGTCTCCTGTCGTCCCTAGCCAGACGATCTTCTTCATCATCGCCGTCGCATCGCCGGCGTTGGTCATACTGACTCACATACTTGTTGAGGAGGTGATCAGAGAGAGGTCGTTGATACCTTATGTTTTTCACCTCTCCCTCTGTGACGTAGCGCTTTCCGTCTTGGCGGAGCCGATCGCGTGGAGCGGCTTCCTCTGTATCTTTGCTATGAGAGCAGCTGCCCTCATCTCCATCCTTGCCAGCGTGGTGTCCAAGATCTACCATATTGATTTTGCACGAGAAATCCGGTCGGCACCCTCCGTGGTAAGTATACTCCACCATGTTTACGGCGGGGAAGGGGTGTGTGTCGACCTTCATGGCGTACTTGGTTGAAAATTAACCGTCCGTTTTCTATCGCCATTTGGATCTGCTGCCGCCACACCCTGCAGTCGTTGGTGGTGTGGGTGAACGTGTTATGCCACTTGCAGTATGGCTTTCCGTTCAGCTCTTGCACCGTGGGGAACTTGTGGCCTTCGGGTACCTTTATATACTTCTCCGTGAGTAAGAGATCAAAAATCTGCTCAGTCTTGGTCACGTCGAAGTCGAACCCTTTGGAGGGCCTTGTGGCTTCACCCATTTGCAGGTCACGGGGCCTGTCGCTCGAGTCCATTCAGCCACTTGCTACCTCCCGATCTCCCGCAGCACCTTCATCCTCGTCCGCCTCAACCAGGGTCACCACACGCTTGAATTTGTCTCGGTAAACATCCGGGTGGCGCTGCTCATATGCCGACAGCCTACGCACCATGTGCGCCAATGAAGGGTAGTCACGCTTGGGAGGCCACATCCTTAATCGATGATGAGAGACCCACCACCGCCAACTCGATCGCTTCTTTTTCACTTATATGAGCCGAAAAGCATCGGTTCCTAATGGCCTGAAGCGCTGGACGTATTCTGACACTGTTTCCCCGCGCTTCTGTCGTACTTGCGCTAGATCGGCAATACCAACATCGGAAGCCTCTGAGTGATACTGCTCATGGAACTGCTCTTCCAACTGCTTCCAAGTCCGGATGGAGTTCGGTGGCAGCGATGTGTACCACCCGAAAGCCGATCCCGTGAGGGACCGTGCGAAGAACCTCACGCGCAACTCGTCCGATGCTGAGATCGTGCCCGAGCCTGTGCCAAATACCGGCTCACATGCTCGATGGAGCTGGAACCATCTGATCCACTAAACTTCGTGAAGTCCGGGAGCCGATATTTGGGTGGTAGCGGGATCAGTTCGTAGTCGTTGGGGTACGGCTTGGTGTAGCCGAACGTCTTCCTTTCGGCATCATGCCGAACCGATCTTTCAGGATTGCACAAATCTGATCCGCTGTGATGGCTGAAGGTGTCGAACCCCGAAGATTCGCCGGGGTGGCATACTTAACCAGCCATGCTTGCTTTTCCGGTTCTAAGCCAAGCTGCAGGAGCTGGGCTTTGGAGGTTTGTCGGAGTGGCGTACTTAGCTAGCCACGATTGCTTCTCGGGATCAGCTCCCGACGTTCCTCCTGCCGTTCCGGAGGCCCCCGATATTGCAGCCTGGTTCGAGAGTGCCCGAGGCGTTGCAGTCCGGTACGTATGCGCACGCGTATCCGTGCGGGATCTCCTTGGGTGCCTCGGGTAGGAATTGGTAGTCACTAGGATCACCACCAATCTTGTAGACGACGTATGCCGATGAGTTCGGCGAGTTCCGGTGCTGCCCATGCGAACGGGCCGGGGCTGGAGTGGCATCTCTCCCTTGAAAGTCCCCGAGCTGGTCCCGACGGAGAATACCGGTGGCTCATGACTTCCTGGACGACACGCGAGCGACACGCTCCAAAGTGTTCACCGGGCTCTCGGAGTGGCGGTGCAGCGAATGAGCCACCATGTAATTGATCTCTCGCCGCGGCGACCGGTGCGTTCTTCGACGGGGCGGACAGATCCACTCCATCGAGTGCGCCTTCGAGTGTGAAACCCTTCCACCTGACGCCATGGGAGCGGGTTCGGTGGAAAGAGCCGATGAGTTCGGCTTCGAGGACCGCCTTGATTTCGTCATGCTTCTTCTTGAGCTCATCAGGCAGATCCTCGTACTTGACCGGAGTGCCTTCCGCCATCTCGGATGCAGACGGCGACGTGGTGGATGTCGAAGGTGGTCCCACCGGGCGTGCCAGAATGTGTTGACGGTCAGAAACCCCCTGGCGGGCAGAGACGGTCAACACGGTAGAGCCGGGAACAACTAGGGCTGCGGCTGGCCCCAGTCCCTCAGAGCGACGGCCCGCAAAGCCTCCTGGTCGCACGTCCGATGTTTATCACAAGGGCGTGCCACCTGACCTATACCTGGTCAGGAAGGTGTGGATGATGCCTCGCTTAGTTTCCTGCATGGCATACACGTAAACATTAAATACGAGCCTCGATCGGCTCTCGGGTTATCTCGTGAATCGGCTCAAAGAGCCGATCCACCCATGAGGACAAGGTGTCCGAATATATGGTGGTCCTGCTTGATCAAGATAAAGCTGACTAGATCTACGACGATTTAGGGTTTTCACCGCATAATCGGATCATCCTACTCACGATTGGGCCTCGCGCTCGCGCACGGTGACCGTAAGCCGATCCTAGACAGGGCCTAAAAACCAACACGAGGTTGATCCCCGGAACATCCTTTCTAGGGCTAGCAAACGCCACCCTACACGCCGCTGGATCCTCCAACCCTTTGTAAGGCCTAACTATTGCGGATGTTAAACTAATCCTTGATGAAACAAGGAGCAACCGTAACGGATCAGATCTACTAAACTATGATCAAGCGGGGTGCCGCCCCTACACCTAAGATAGGTGTAAGGGCGGCTAGATGTGCAAGGGTCGCATGACGAAAGCATGTAATTCGAAGAACAATGCTAACCCTAACACATCTAAGATAACTACGTTGCTCGCCATCAAAAAGGCTTCAGTACGAGCAACGCATGAACAACGTAGGCAGGCTTGTGCTGCCTAGATCGCAAGATGCGATCTAGGCAGCATGGTGCTTACCGGTAGAAACCCTCGAGACGAAGGAGTTGGCGATGCGCCGAGATTTGTTTGTGGTTGAACGTTGGTTGTTGTTTATTCCATAAACCCTAGATACATATTTATAGTCCAAGCGGACTTTCTAATGTGGGGCGTGCACCAAACCGTGCACGAGTAAGATTCTAACTTCTAAACTAAGATGCGATCTAATATGTTACAGATACACGGGCAATTAAGCCCAACATGGTATAAAAGGCCGATTCACGTATTTCTTCTATATATATTCTTCACGTCCATCTTGATCGCGGCCCACCTCTGACTCGGTCAAATTCCGGTGATAACACAACCCTCCGGTGTTCAGCAAGACTGAAAAACCCCTCGACGCCGACGACTGGCTCCAGACTATGGAGAACAACTTGGAGGTCGCCGGAGTTGAAGCCAATGAGAAGGTCCTGTTTGCAACCCACTACCTTGCCGGACCAGCCCGAGCCTGGTGGACCAGCACCCGTGCCATGAATGGAGGTCAAGTCATGACTTGGGCAGACTTCAAGCTCAAGTTCAGCAAGTACCATGTGCCCCCGGGTCTTAGCAAGAAGATGCGGGATGAATTCCGCGAACTCAAGCAAGGACGGATGACGGTGGTAGAATACCGCGACAGGTTCCTTACACTGTCAAGGTACGCCCCCGATGAGACTGACACCACTGAGAAGAGGCAAGAGAGATTCATGAATGGACTGCATGATGAGATGCAGACTGTCCTAGTCAACATCCCCTTTGCCGACCTTGAAGCCCTTGTTGACTCCGCCATTCAGATGGAGGGCAAGTTGAACCAAGCCAATGAGAACCGCAAACGCCGCATGATGCACCAAAGTGGGCCCAGCAATACTCCCAAGTATCGCCCCAGCTCAAGCGGAGGTTTTGCCCCCAGAAACAACAAGCCCCAGATGCAGACTTCACGCCCCGGTTTCCAGAACCGGAGTGGAGGAAACCCCAGGCCAGGAGGCCACCCCAACCACAACCACAACTACCAGAGCAACACCAACAACTTCAACCGTGCCCCAATGAGAGCCCCCAACCCTAACAACAACAACACCAATACCGCTCCAAGGACTGGGAGCAACGCCATCCCCGTCGCAACCAAGGACAAGTCCACCATCACTTGCTATGAGTGTGGTGTAGTGGGACACTACTCCAACGAGTGCCCCAAGAGACTCGCCAAGCTCGCCGGCAACACCGCTGCACCTGTTCAGCAGCAACGCCGCGTCTCCACCGGAAAGAAGTTCGCCCCCAACAACCCCAATAACCGCAATGGTCGTCTCTTCCACATGAACGCTGAAGAAGCTCAGGAAGCCCCAGATGTTGTACTGGGTATGTTTCCTGTCAACTCAGTACCTGCCAGAGTGTTGTTTGATTCCGGAGCATCTCATTCTTTTGTCACCGAAGACTTTGCATCAACAAGTAAAATTCAACCTCTCAGTTTGAAACATGTCATGATAGTTCAAATCCCCGGATCAACCACTAAAGCCAGAAAATTTTGTAAAAATGTACCCATCAGAATACATGAAGTAGAGTTCTATGCCAATCTGATAATTTTGGGAACCAAAGGTTTGGAAGTAGTGCTGGGAATGGATTGGATGGCCAAACACCATGGAATGATTGACTGTGCCAAGAAAGCCATCACCATGACCAGTAGCACATGTATCATAGTAGAACATGTCTCTGAACTGTTACCCAGAAAATTTACCTGCAACCAGAGTGTAGCCAAGCCAACCTTGGATCAGATCAGGGTCGTTTGTCGATATCCTGATGTGTTTCCTGATGGTTTCCCCGGTATGCCCCCAGATCGGGATATCGAGTTTATCATCGAGTTAATCCCCGGAACCGGACCTATAGCTCAGAGAGCTTATAACATGAACCCAGCAGAGCTCGTGGAGCTGAAAAAGCAACTGGATGAACTGTTAGCTAAAGGTCTAATTCGACCAAGTGCGTCACCTTGGAGATCACCAGTTTTGTCCGTGGATAAGAAGGATGGTGCCAGTCGTTTATGTATGTACTATCGTAAGCTTAACGATGTCACCATCAAGAACAAATACCGCTTGCCGAAGATAGAAGACCTGTTTGACCAGCTGACCGGTGCCGTAGTATTCTCAAAGATTGATCTCAGGACTGGATATCACCAGCTAAAAATTCGTGCATCGGACATTCCCAAAACTGCCTTTACCACCAGATATGGATTGTACGAGTACAATGTCATGTCATTTGGATTGACCAATGCCCCCGCTTATTTCATGAATCTCATGAATAAGATCTTCATGAACTTTCTAGATAAGTTTGTTGTCGTTTTCATCGATGACATACTAATCTACTCCAAGTCTGAGGAAGAACATGAGCAACACCTAGAAGCTGTCCTGGAGACCCTTAGGGAGCATAAGCTGTATGCTAAGTTCAGCAAATGTGAGTTTTGGCTGAAGGAAGTAAGATTCCTGGGACATATCTTGTCTGCAGGAGGAATTGCCGTAGATCCCTCCAAAATCAAGACTGTTGCAGAATGGAAAGCCCCAACCACCCAGACCGAGGTCCGCGCTTTTCTTGGATTAGCCGGATATTACCGCAGATTTGTAGAAGGCTTTTCGAGCATCGCTCGACCAATGACCCAATTGTTGAAGAAGGATAAGAAGTTTGAATGGACGGACAAATGTGAGGAGAGTTTCCAACAACTCAAGCTTAGACTGACCTCAGCCCCAATTCTGATCATGCCGGATATCACCAAACCCTTTGACGTTTACTGCGATGCATCCAAGATTGGTCTCGGATGTGTGCTTATGCAAGAAGGCAAGGTGATATCTTATCTGTCCCGGCAACTGAAGCAGCATGAGCAGAATTATCCAACCCATGACCTCGAGCTCGCAGCCGTAGTTTTAGCACTGAAGGTGTGGCGTCACTACCTCATGGGTAATCGCTGCGAGATCTATTCGGATCACAAGAGCCTGAAGTATATCTTTACCCAGAAGGAACTGAACATGAGGCAAAGAAGATGGTTAGAGTTAATTAAAGATTATGATATGGAGATTCACTACCACCCCGGCAAGGCCAATGTGGTAGCGGATGCGTTGAGTAGACTGCCGTGTCAGTTGAACTCAATGATAGCCGAAGAACAACCCAGCCTATACGAGGAGTTTGAGCAATTTAGAATGGAATTAGTCAGTGAAGGATTCCTAGCCAGCATGGAGCTACAACCCACCTTGATTGGTCAGATCAAGGAAGCTCAGAAGGGAAATGCCAGCATTGATGGAATGAAGACCCAGATAGCCGCAGGAAAGGCACCAGGATTCACCGTAGATGAGGAAGGAGTTCTTTGGTACAACGGACGCCGGTGTGTACCGTCGGACTCAGAGTTTAAACAAGTTATTCTAAAGGAAGCTCATGACACCTTATACTCTATTCATCCTGGAGGTACCAAGATGTATCAGGACTTGAAGGAACAATTCTGGTGGCATGGAATGAAGAGGGAGATCGGAAGCTACATCGCCAAGTGTGATATCTGTCAGCGAGTCAAGGCCGAACATCAGCGACCCGCAGGATTGCTGCAACCCCTACAGATCCCTGAATGGAAGTGGGATTCAGTAGGAATGGACTTCATCACCGGTTTGCCCAAATCCAGCAAAGGAAATGATTCCATATGGGTAGTTGTTGATAGATTGACCAAGGTAGCCCATTTCATCGCTGTCAAGACCACCTACCAAGGCCCCAAGTTAGCTGAGCTGTACATTTCCAAAATAGTCGCCCTGCACGGAACCCCGAAGTCCATAGTGTCAGATAGAGGATCACAGTTCACCTCAAGATTCTGGCAGAAAGTGCACGAAGGACTAGGAACCTGTCTGAATTTCAGCACCGCCTATCACCCGCAGACCGATGGACAGACGGAAAGAGTCAACCAGATACTAGAGGACATGCTGAGAGCATGTGTACTGGAATATGGATCCAAGTGGGAAGACTGCCTACCATACGCAGAATTCTCTTACAACAACAGTTACAAAGCCAGTTTGCAGATGGCCCCTTTTGAAGCTTTGTACGGAAGGAAGTGTCGTACTCCGTTGAACTGGTCGGAAGTCGGAGAAAGCCAAGTCTTTGGACCTGATGTTCTTCGTGAAGCCGAAGAGAAAGTGCACAAGATTCGCGAGTACCTCAAGACGGCACAATCAAGGCAGAAGAGTTACGCCGACAAGAGACGCCGAGAGATGACCTTCGAGATCGGAGATTTTGTCTATCTCAAGGTATCCCCCCTGAAAGGAATGCAGAGATTTCAGCTGAAAGGAAAGCTTGCACCCCGATATGTCGGACCCTTCAAAGTTCTCAGTCGCTGAGGGGAAGTGTCCTACCAACTGGAGTTACCTGAAGAGATGTCTGCTGTGCACGACGTGTTTCACATCTCACTCCTTCGGAAGTGCCTTGAAGTCCCTGAGAAGACCGAAGTGTTCAAGAACATTGATCACCGTTCGGTGGATATCAACCAAGATCTGACATACCGCGAAGTGCCGATTCGCATTTTGGAAGAAGCATACAGAACCACTGATACGTCTCCGACGTATCGATAATTTCTTATGTTCCATGCCACATTATTGATGATATCTACATGTTTTATACACATTATATGTCGTATTTATGCATTTTCCGGCACTAACCTATTAACGAGATGCCGAAGAGCCGATTGTTGTTTTCTGCTGTTTTTGGTTTCAGAAATCCTAGTAAGGAAATATTCTCGGAATTGGACGAAATCAACGCCCGGGGTCCTATTTTTGCACGAAGCTTCCGAGAAGACCGAGGGGAAAGGAAGTGGGGCCACGAGGCGCCGACACCATAGGGCGGCGCGACCCGGCCCTTGGCCGCGCGGCCCGGTGTGTGGGGCCCTCGTGTGGCCCCCGCGTTGCCCTTCCGCCTACTTAAAGCCTCCGTCGCGAAACCCCGAGTACCGAGAGCCACGATACGGAAAACCTTACGAGACGCCGCCGCCGCCAATCCCATCTCGGGGATTCAGGAGATCGCCTCCGGCACCCTGCCGGAGAGGGGAATCATCTCCTGGAGGACTCTTCACCGCCATGGTCGCCTCCGGAGTGATGCGTGAGTAGTTCACCCCTGGACTATGGGTCCATAGCAGTAGCTAGATGGTTGTCTTCTCCTTATGTGCTTCATTGTCGGATCTTGTGAGCTGCCTAACATGATCAAGATCATCTATACGTAATACTCTATGTTGTGTTTGTCGGGATCCGATGGATAGAGAATACTATGTTACGTTGATTATCAATCTATTACCTATGTGTTGTTTATGATCTTGCATGCTCTCCGTTATTAGTAGAGGCTCTGGCCAAGTTTTTGCTCTTAACTCCAAGAGGGAGTATTTATGCTCGATAGTGGGTTCATGCCTCCATTAAATGCGGGACGATGACGAGAAAGTTCTAAGGTTGTGGATGTGCTGTTGCCACTAGGGATAAAACATTGATGATATGTCTAAGGATGTAGTTATTGATTATATTATGCACCATACTTAATGCAATTGTCTGTTGTTTACAACTTAATACTGGAAGGGGTTCGGATGATAACCTGAAGGTGGACTTTTTAGGCATAGATGCATGCTGGATAGCGGTCTATGTACTTTGTCGTAATGCCCAATTAAATCTCACTATACTCATCATATCATGTATGTGCATGGTCATGCCCTCTCTATTTGTCAATTGCTCGACTGTAATTTGTTCACCCAACATGCTATTTATCTTATGGGAGAGACACCTCTAGTGAACTGTGGACCCCGGTCCATTCTTTTACATCGAATACAATCTGTTGCAATACTTGTTTTACTGTTTTCTGCAAACAATCATCATCCACACTATACATCTAATCCTTTGTTACAGCAAGCCGGTGAGATTGACAACCTCACTGTTTCGTTGGGGAAAAGTACTTTGGTTGTGTTGTGCAGGTTCCACGTTGGCGCCGGAATCCCTGGTGTTGCGCCGCACTACATCTCGCCGCCATCACCCTTCAACGTGCTTCTTGGCTCCTACTGGTTCGATAAACCTTGGTTTCTTACTGAGGGAAACTTGCTGCTGTACGCATCACACCTTCCACTTGGGGTTCCCAACGGACGCGTGTTGTACGCGTATCAACCACCCGCACCCGAAGCATCAAGTTTCTGAAGATACAGTGGAGCAATCATACCGAAGATGAAGCCACCTGGGAGCGAGAAGAAGACATGAAGAAGGAATACCCAGATCTCTTTAGTACCTAATTTTCTTTAAGATCTCGGGACGAGATCTTTTGTAAGGGGGAAGGGTTTGTAACATCCCAAATTTCAATAAAAGGAAGAAGAGGAATTCCAGAGATCCAAATTTGAGAACCAACAAAAACTTTTAAATGGCATATAGTACCCTGCATAGGACTTGTGCATTTTGAGTGATATGCCATGATGATTGTTATATTGTGTATATGATGAACTCCAAAACCCTAGAGTGATCAAGTGATGATCACCAAACAAATAAACCAAAAAGAAAAAGAAGTCAAATAGTAATAAAATCTTAAAACCCTAACATATGGTCTATGTCATTTTTGTAAAATTGACCCTAGACCCATTTGATCTTCACCAATAATTGTTTTATGATATTAAAGAGTAATTACAACTTTGAGAATCAAAGTTATACCTTTCAAATCAAATTCAAAAACTAAAATGTGCTCACATGAGATAATGGTCATTTCTGACTTTTATCTTCTGGTCACCTCTTTGAGCCTCTCTATTTCAAAATTTCTAAACCAAAAAAATCACACTCTTTGCATGTCATCCAAGTACTCAACAAGGTGAACATTTTCTGTAAAGACCATCACACCAAATTCTTCTTGGATCAAGAGTTAGGAACAAGTAAAGATGAGACTTTGAAACAAATGCAACATTCTCCATTTTTCAAATGTGATCAAACCAGGCCATCACTTGACCATCACTTGCCCTAGCAATGATCCTTGGACACTCATACACCGAGACCATGCCAGGGAAGCCAAGGAGAGGGCCAGACATGGCATGGACATGGCCATGCCGGCCACGTTCGCTGCCGACGCGCCTCCCCTCTCTTCGCTCCACAGCAGCCCTCGCCACCGTGTCCAACGCGTCGACAAAGATCTCCTGGATCCGCCTGTACTCGCCATTGACCGCGAGGACAACGACACGACACGGACGACGCGCGCCCAGGACGTTCCAGGTACGCCGCCAACGGCATGGGCGACGTCACCCGTGCACGGACGCGCGCGACACGGGCACGCGTCGATCGCCGTACCTCGTCGTACCCCGACCACCTCCGCGCGCGCGACACATGCTGCCGTCACCCCTTAGCGCCTACCGCCGCCGGAGAGGAAGCTTCCTTCCGCCACGGCCGCGACAGTACGCACAAGCGCCCGACCGTCGTACGCCTCCATTTGCCGCGCCGTTGACGCCCATAGGACCGCCTTGACGTGGTGAACACCACCGCGCCCTCGCCTAGCCCTCTAGCTCACCGGAGAAGCCGCGCCCATGTCGACCACCACCCTGCCCGCAGCACACCTCCCCTTCTATAAATAGAGACCTCCTCTCGACTATCCAAGCACACCACCATGAGCACCACTCACCACCGCTTCACCTCGCACCAGTAGCCACCTCAATCGTAGCCGGAGCTGCCTCAATTGGAAGATCAGAGCCGCGGAAGCTTCGCAGCAATCGCCGTCGATCCCAGGCCACCTCGAGCGACACCGCTGCTACAGGCTGCCTCGCCGTCGTCTACAACCTCGTCGAGCACACTGCCAACCCTAGCTGGAGCCACGGTGAGCTCGCCGACCCCCTACCTCGCCGCGCCAGTGACTTGATTTCGTCGGAGAAGACGACGTTGCTCGTCCGTCCGATCGTGTTCTAATCCAACGCACCCCTTTGATCCATACCGATTCGGTCGTTACTGGACCGATCGACGGGTGGAGCCCACCGTCGGACAGCCCACGCGTGCGTGGACGCGTGGTGGGCTGGACTTGGGCTGTTTTATTCTGTTTCGGCCGAGTTAGCTTTCCCGCGCAGCCCAGACAATTCAAATCCGAATTTTCCAAATCCATTTAAATTCAATACTGGTTCCAACTTTGAAATTCCCTAGAATCTGTTTGGCTTGGCCAAATTTAACAAAATTTATATATTTGGAAAGCTAGTAAAAATATCTACTTAATGCCACTAGTCTCACCTAGAGATTTGTTGTACAAATAAAATGATAAAAATAAGAAGGCAGGGACTTTTTCATATTCAAATAATTATTAAAAATCAACCAGAATAGTTATTGAATTAATTCCAACTCCAATAGTTCACATTTGACTTACACTAATTGTTTCTGCAAGAAAATGGTGTGGTCACTTTGCATGATCATGCCCTAGTTTAATTAATGGACAATATGGCTAATGTAGTTAAGTGGTATTGTCCAAAACTAATATGTAAATCATATGAAGTATCTTACTTCATTGAAATCTTGTCTCAAGTAAATTCATGTGATGTTTGAACCCCTGGTCAAACACTCTTATATGAATACTTGGAGAATTAAATCAATTATAGAAGTATTAAATGGCATGAGGTGGTCTACCTCATTTAAATCATTTTCTCAAATTATGATAATGAATGTTTGACTTAGGTCAATATAAATTCATGTATGATTATTTGAGAAGTTAAATCTTAAAAATATTTCAATGAGAGGAAATTATTTTTCTCAAGAACTAAATGGAAATTTTTTTACTCACATATGTAATGAGAGGAAATTACTTTTCTTTAATAAAGAAAACCAATGCACCTAATTTTTATGTGTGTGCTTAGCATAGTTTGTGTGAAGTAATGATGTGCTTAGTATAGTCTTTGAGCTTGTTTAGTGATTATACCTCGTATTCAAATTTAGACGCTAGCACCGGAGATTACCAAGAGGAAGGAGAATTCTACCCAGAAGAGGAAGAAGAAAACTTAGAGAACTACCAAGGCAAGCAATACTCTTGCAAAGTGCAAAGCCCTCCTTGGGCAAGGCACCATGATTCTTATCTTTCTTCATACTAGCCTATCCTACTTTTACACCCTACAAGTCTTACTTGTTGTGTTTCTAAAGAGTTGATTTAAAATGGTCTAGGTGAATAAGGTTACTAGAGTAGCAAAGATAGTTCTATAGATAGCAAAGCAATGTAGCACCCCTCATGATTAGTGCTAGTGCTAAAATACTAAAATTTGACTACTCTAGATGGGAACATATGACTTGTTGAATTTGAAACCTTGGAATGATGAAACATTCCATTGAAGGATTTGAGGTGGAATATGAACAAGAGAAGATAGTGATTTTTGATGAAAACCTGATATTGGTTTGAATGCGATACCTTTCCAATTTTGAGTACCCCCACAATACCTGATTATGGGTAGGGCTTAACTGGAAGTTTATAGATTTTAGTATGGGTTTCCTCTGAACACACGTCATAGGGGTTATGCCGAGGCTGCCTCCGTTGTTAAGAAATGATGTGAATTGAGGTGAATTGTACGGCCAAGCCCTGTGCAGTTCCCAGGTTGACAGCTTGGTCTTCACTCGGGAGGCCAAGCTCATGGGGAGAGGTGCTCATACTAGGATGTGTAAGTGAAAGGTTATGGTTGATGATCCGCGTACTGTGTTACGATGATTCGGAGTTATTCCGACGGATGAAATCAAATGTTGTGGCACAAGTGTGCGACCTCTGCAGAGTGTAAATCTATTCGAATAGCCGTGTCCACGGTTACGGACGGTTGGAAAGGCCATACAGTTTCCTGTGTCAGATTTCTGAAAACCTTAGTGAATGTGAATGGTGACTTGGTGACTTGTGGGAATTACAACCCATGTTGTGGGAATGACACTAATGTTCCCACTTGAGTTAGTTAGCACATGATCCAATACTTGTGAACTAAAATGTGGCTTATGCAAGTTAAACTAGAGTTTAGCACCTTTACTCCAAGAGTTGGCATTTTACATTAGTATTAGTTTGCAAGTACCTAAAGTACTTACGGCTTTGTCCCTGGCTATTCAAATGGCCAGAGTACGGTGATGAACAGAACTATCACGAGGATGACCAGCGAACGCCTACGACAACTAGGGGTTTCTGACGTCAAATGTTGGCCTGTGGACTAGAGAGTCCATCTATCGTTACGCTTCCGCTATGTATGAACTTGTGTATGTATGTTGATTGATAGATCAACTATTTATGTAAGATGAATCATGTGATTCAATGTTGTAAGACATTAGGGCTTGTAATAAATAATGACTGTGATATTCGACTATTATGCCTCGCAACAACATTATCCTGGGATTGCGATGAATGACATAATAGGCATTCGGACTTAAAAATTCGGGTGTTGACAATTTTGGCAATGTGTCGTCGTTTGCTTGGCTCCCATTCCTCCTCCTGCAAAACGGCGAGACGATGCGCAGTATCCAAATCTGAAGGCTGATGAAGCCAAATGGCGGCACGTAATTCATCGTGCAAACCATCTAAAAACTCATCTACGAAAAAGTTTTCATCTAATGCTGCATTGTACAGCAAGAGATTGTGTCTAATGTGCTGGAATTTGGTGTAATCTAAAGGTATGATTGTTGCACCCCCATGGGGCTCTCACAGCGATTTCAGCTTCTCCACCGTCGGATCACCCCATCTTTGCCCCACTTTGCATCTCATCCGTTTATTCTGAGTGTTCCAATTGGCCCTCCCACTAGCTAACCCCATGCAACAGCCATGTGTTACCCGTCTCTGGCTGCTCGTGCGCCCCACCATCCGTCGGCCCCGCTCGTCAGTTGCTGCGGGTAGAATTTGGTTTGGTCAGGCATGGCATCCGTCCGTGGAAAAGATCTCCACCCACGCAGGGGTAGATTGGGGCTTTCCTCGCGTGAGGTATATAAGGTGCTCCAGCCCAATGAAAACCCTAGCCGCCAGCCCATCTCTCCCCCAATCCCTGCATCTCTCCCTCCCCCAATCCCCACGCTGTCTCTCCCGTCTCCAGTCTCCTCCGTGCTCACTGCCCTTCTCCTCCCACAACCATCTCTTGGCAGAGCCGCCGCCGCTCCGTCTCCCGGTCGAGCTCGCCGAGCCCGGCGCCTTCTCCTCGTCGAGCTCGCAGAGCAGCCCCATGCCTTATCCTCTGCCATGCCCTAGACCATCCTTCCCCACAGCAAAAAAAAAAGGTTCTTGTTCTAGGTCCTGGGGGAAGAAGAAGAGGTGCAAGAAGAGGAGTAAGAGAAGGAAGAAGAGATGATCCCCACCTTTCCTATCTGATTCCTCTTGATCCAGATCCAAAGGTGAGATGATCCTCTTAGGTTCTGTAAATGGTGGTTCATAGATTCTTATGGAAGGGGGATTAGCAAGATCAAGTGGAAACTAGTGGAAACATGTTTATATATTCCCGTTTCTGGACATACAGTTTCAGAGATCGTCAGTTTCGAGTATCCAGTTGGCCAAATCAGAGAAATCTTAGTTGGAGTTTTTTGTAGGCATCGTTCTTGTGATTGTTTTGAGTGGTCATTCACTCAATTTGGTTTAGCGGTTTAGCTGCAGCGATAAAAACAAGTTACCTGTCTCATTTTGCAAAAGCAGTGTTTTGAGAGCTTTGTTCATAGTTTTTCATGCTATTCCATGGTAGATTTAATTGTGTTTCACCACGCTATAGCTACCTTGTATATTTTAGTTTATATTATAGATCAACTATATTTACTTCATTCCCATGAGTAGGTGCCTCGACCCCATCTCCGCAGTCAACCAGAGCTAGAAGGGGTCTACAGCCGGAGTGTGGATCTGCAAGTTACTTTCTCATGCAAGGTTTGTTGGTTTGGCCCTTGCTTGATTGGGAAGCTCCTAATTTTTTTTAGCAAGTTTTGTTTCAGTGATGTTTATGTCAGCGGGAACACTGAATTATTCATCTGTATTGAAACTTATGCTTTTCCATTTCAGAGATAAAATGAGACTCAGTCTGAAGGAAGAGTTCATGTTAGTCCCTAGATCTATGGCATGTTCATCCTCTCTCTGAACCCCTTGGGAGGCTCGGGGTGATTCCTCACCTCCATGCTATTGTTGTTAAAAATTCCCAAACCCTAGGTACTGCAGGTTCCTCCCTCTCTCTCTCTTTTTTATTTACGCCCACAAGTTGTTCCTCATGAAAAGATAATTGAGTTGCTGTCTAGAAGAAGATTAGTCTATGTAGTATTCATCCTACTCATATGCCTATTTTCTGCAATTTACCTAATATATTCATCCTACTCATAATTTTGTTGGCTCCATTTTGTCCTTGCATGCAGGTCAATTGACATTTCCTCCGCGCCACATCAATAACACACCCACTGCGAGTACAAGTCATGGTTGGATTATCATATTTTACACATAAAATTAGCATGTCAAAGTTGTCCCTAAACCACAATTTGGCATCAGGCCATAAGCTGCACGTTTTGTGTTATTTTAATATGATTTTTATTTACTATGACTTTTAACCTCATGTCAGTAATTATCTCATAATTTTGTTGCATCCATTCTATCCTTGCAGGTCAATTAGCATTTCCTCTTCACCACATCAATGAGCCAGCCAATGTGAGCATGTTCCTTCTTTGTTTCTTTGAACTATCTCTAGAAATTTAGTCACAGTGTTGTCATTGGAAAATGTTACTCTCTAATCCTCTCCATGTCCATTGTAAGAATTAAGCCATTTTATATGAAGGCTATTTCCTTTTTCCTCATTTTGGTGTGGCTACAAATCTTGGATCCATACAGCGTGTATATTGACATGTTGTTGCCTCAATCTTAACATTGTTTTTTTGGTAAATTCAGTTGTCTAGATGAATTGAAAGGAGGGAGGTGGAGTGGCATCAGTGACCACATTTTACCCTCCTATTGATATAAGAGTATAAGAGGAAGTCAAATATCATCCCTGGTTTTCTTATGCTAATTGCAGAGCCTGTTAAGATTCACACCTTGAAAATGCTTACATGGTTTCATCCCAAAACTGTTCTCTACATGAGTCATGTGTTTAGTTTTTTAGGTGGATCTGTTTGTACTTTAACAAGGTAAATAAACTTACTGCATGTTTACTTGGTGAAGATAGTGGACAGAGGAGAAGAGGCTAACATGGAATTAGACGATGGATCTTCCAAGATTCCTCAGGGGTAAGACCACCAAATTTCTCTATATTTTAAGTCGGCTATTGTCAGGTCAGCATTACATGTTTGTTTACATTATGATCCAAATCAGTGGTGATTGTCTAAATTGAATCTACATATGGTTCTCAGTGCCATTAAAGCATGGCTTGGTTTCTTGCCCATATAAGACAATAATATTGAAGCATAAGATGTACATGATCAGCTTTATTCAATGGTGATGAGGTATCTTCTCTCTTTTCCGGTATCACAGACAATATTAGTGTCTTTCTAGAGTGTGTATAACCTATGCATATGTGTAGTTCGGAGCACAACTTCTTGGACCTCATAGTTAGCATGTTTCCAAAAAACAGATTTTGCATTTGTCGAGGTAGGTTCTGACTTATGCGACAGCGGTTGGTGGCGCCCAGAGGGTTCCGCGGCTGGTAGCGCTGGCGGTTCAAAGTCGCGTAGGCGGTGCATCCACCGGCGCTCTACTTCTTTGTCGGAAGGAGCCGCTGACAGCACCGCCAGGCGTTATCCCGTCGGCTGGTTCGCCGTGTGGAGGCCACGCCGGGTGAGCTTAAGGATGCCGTGCCAGGTGCAGATTTCAGAGCTAAGGGGTTCCCAAACTCCCTAGATGTCGATTTTGGACCTTTTTGTTTTTGTAGTCAGTTTATGCCTTTAATTTCTTGAACCATAGGTGTTTGAGTTTTGATGTTCTGCAATAAACAAAGGTCCTGAAAGTAAATGAAAAGTAGTTTCCTTGATATTTTAGGCACTTGAGATAGTAAACCAGTATATTCAGCACCGAATTCAGAGTGTTCTTGCATACCATATTAATTGTTGAAATCTGGTTCTTTAAAAGCTCCCTTGACTTTTCTTTAAAAACAAAAAACGTGAAATATGCCTTGACCTCAATGACTACGTGCTCCTATTTTTATATGGTATAAAGGTGTATTTTGGAGCATCGTGCATGATATGTTCCAATTCATACTTCTTTGTGTTGTTGGTGTTCTTCAGCTAATTCAAACTTCAAATGCAGTGCCAGTGTCTTCGGAGTGTCAACACAATCAATGCAGTGTTCGTATCATTCTAGAGGAAATAGTGTTCCGACGATTCTCTTGATGATGCAAAGACGTCTTTATGAACAAGGTGGTCTTCGGGTATGATGTCTTAGCATTTTAATTAATGTTTACTTGTCTTTTCAATCAGTGTTCCTGTAGTTTTTTCTGAGTTCTGACCACATTAATAATGTTTTGTTTTTTTACTTTGCAGACAGAAGGTATCTTCCATATAAATGCAGAAAATAGTCAGGAAGAGTTTGTGAGAGATCAGTTAAATAGTGGAACTGTGCCAGATGGCATTGATGTTCATTCTTTGGCAGGTCTAATCAAAGTAAGCTTCCTTCTGTCATGTAGCTTATGACAATCCATTGAGATTACCACTCAAGAGATTTATTATTGATGTGCTTATCTTCAATAGTCGGATTCTGTATCAACACTTGCCAGAGAATCGAGAGTTTCTTTTTAATGGAAATCAACCTTGTTTTTCAAATGTAAACCAAAGTTGTGATTATTCTATACAACAAACTTTGTTGCAGAATATAATGCTGCTTTTCAGCGCAGTTATGTGGTGCGGTTAACTGATTTGACACCACAATTTTTTGTCCTCAATTAGTCAACTTTCGTTGGCAAAACAGTACTCCTAATGATCACAATGTTGCTATGGTTTTCGCACCAAATATGACCCAGGTAACATGTTTTCCTGACAGAAAGATAGCAACTATCATTTTAGTGGATGCTAATTCTTGCACACATGTAAATGCAGATGGACGATCCTTTGACTGCAGTAATGTATGCAGTACAAGTGATGAATTTCCTCAAGATGCTTATACAGAAAACCCTCAAGGATAGAGAAGAGTCCAACCTGGAAGATGCTTCTTTGCCACAAAAGGACCCGTCTGATGAAAACGGGCATCAGAACCCAAGTTTCCCTGTTAATTCTCAACCTGAAGAACTATCAGGGCGTTCTTCTTTCGTCACGGAGGAGCCCCTTCTGTGCAGTCCTACACACAGCCCTGAAGATAAAAAAATCCAAAAATCTCATTTCTGTGCAGTTTTTTATTTGTTTTGGATATCAATGCACTCGAAACTTCTAAAAGAAACGGGCAGTGTATCTTTCTTGAGTTTGATATGCGTAAAATTCACAACAATAATTCATGTGTTCCATGTCGGAAATGCAGGTTGTTGGTAAATTGACAAGCATCAGGCTGCATATTCAGCGAACATGCGTGTGGTCGGAGAATCAAGGAGCTTATCTACATGCGAGTGTAGAACTGGTACAAGGATCAATTCATTTTTTTCCTTCATATACAAATCTTTGAAAGCCCGTGTGCCGTTAGTTCTGTAGTAGCACATGTGTTGTTTATTCTTCTGTAAAATAAACAGTAGTTATCATATGTCGGCACCCTTCTGTTTGTATTCGGGTACATCCCGATATAGATGACAGGATTCACTGATGCAACTTTTGTAACTTTAGTTTTCCATTTGTCTTAATTAATGTCTGCACAAGAATCGTAATTTTTGTCTATCGACTTTGTTTTGTATAAAAAATGTATTATCATTTTTCGCCTGATTTTTAGTGGAGTTATACAAACTGCAAATTGGCATGAATTTCACGGGATCGTGCGCCAAGGCGCACATTTAAATCTAGTATTCAGTTACGGTGCCTGTTTGACGGAGAGTTCGAAGCTGTCTACGGTACAAGGCATATTTGTTGCGACCAACTTGACCAAGCACTAAGGAACAAAGCTCACTCCAGCTCTCAACTCTACCTGACTTAGCTTCATGATTCTGTAACGAAAGAGCAGCTTCCTGGATGAAATTCAGCGAAGCAAAGTGAGTACGCAAGCATGGCTGCACATGATACAACTCAAAGTAGTTCTCACATTGCGTTTGTCACAGTTTTGGATTCTCCCCATCAAATTTTGGGAAGTCCATTTTAGGAGTTGGGTTATGTGTGTTCCTATAATTGTCAGTGTGTGTGCCACCTCTAAACTCTTCCATGCGTGCACTATGACTAGGATCAGGATGAACATGATGGTTGGACAGCTGGTGGATACCTGTGCCCGGGGATGGCGGCGGGATCCCAAGGATCCCCGGCGCATCACCCCGGTGAAGTCGAGCGTCGCGGTGTCCTTCTGGCCCAGATCCGACTCCGACCATGTGGGGGTAGGGCATGCCGAGATGGGGCGGCGATGGTGGTCGTGAAGCCGATCCACGTCCTAGATCCACCAGGATTTGAGGGGGCAGTTGCCCCGGTGCCAATGTTGTTGTTGTTGTCGAAGTAGCAAGCAACGCAGCTTGGCCCGGTGGTGGGTTGGTGGTCTAGACCACACCGGGCACTGCCGATGAGGTTGGATCTACCTCTGGAGGCGACCGCCGCGCGATCTCTTCGGTGCGCGCCTCCAACGCCGCCGTGCGCTCACGGTTTTCGCGGAGCGTCGAGTTGGCGTCCGCCACCTGCGTGGACAGCTCGGTGAGCTGCTGCTTTACCCCACTGAGAGAGTCGCAGAGCTGTCGCAGCATCTCCGTGGTCGCGGCGCTCTCCGCCGTGACGTTCTCCATGGATTGCTGCATCAGTGCCTCAAACGGATTTGGCCTACGCGGCGCCAGCGCAAGGATTGGCAGTGGATTTTGGTCGAGGATCTAGTGCTCTGATACCAGGTTGTCACGACCCTATCTCCGATCTAGAAGTAAGAGGGATTCAGGAGGGAGAATTGGGGAATCGGGAGCTAGACGAGGATGAACTGGGAAGGGGATTCGGGGGTTCAGGATTCTTCTCATTCGATGACCGTATCTGGTTCGATGCTCGTCCTATATCGAGTTACAGCTCCAACCCAGCTGGGAATGGCCTCAGGCCCAACTCACGCGTACAAAGCCCTCACGGCCCTGGGTTCTGAGCCCAACACACATAGGATTATGTCTCGCTGCCTAATGGTGCTGGGGACATGACAAGCATGTAGAGGAGAGCACGGTACATCCAAATAACAACCAACTGAGGAAATAGGCATGCCCTGGGCATGTGAAGATACTAAATAATGGATTATACCTCTGTAAGATTAACAAGGCACAGCTACACACCATATGCACAACCAGAATTCAATGAACAATGTCACTTCTGAGGCGCCGAGATTTACTCGCCGCAACGGCCATCCCAAACAGGAAATAGATGTTCTACAAGCAACAATGAAGTTAACAAGTGTACATATAGGGAAATCCCTATCTTTCATATCTAAAATGGATAATCGCTTCTGATGTACAAGTCCTAGCCAAACTAAACCATGATACTTCTTACAACACATATGTACAAGAAATTGGCTGGACCTGACTTGATGCTCCAGTAGCATAGCTTCAGTAGTACCAGGAGATCCAACTAGTATCTAGAAACTAATGAACTCAAGATTGTGGAGGGGAACAAAAAAGTATACTAGGGCCTCGACCAATACCATGTGGCAGTAATCAAGAAGAAATTCATGTCCATCAAAAGGAAAGGACTCACAGATAGCACAACACACACACATGGATGCAATTAAATCGCATGCCACCATCAGGATTAAACCACAACCAATAGAGCAAGACTTGATCGACAGAGAAAGTAGTACCACATTTAGTAACATGAGTATTAACAAGAAGAGGCCTTTGACAGAAAAATCATTAATTACATTGACTACTATAGTACTATAGCCCTGCTGGAGCAGGTATCAAATTCTTATTAAGTTAAAACCTAGCAACTAAATAGGCACCATCAGCGCAAACCACTATAACTCAAAGCAAGTAGTATACATTAACATGTTAGCATCTGCGAGGGACTTGAGTTTCTCCCATTTTCAAAATAAAAATGTAGGATTTACCCCCTCATTGTAAAATAAACAAGTATATCAGAGACCATATAGTACTGACTGTTAACAAGAACACTTGCGGAAACCTAAAAATTCAGCAAGTTTGGTTGCTAATCATGAAAATGCAGCAGCTTCCATTGCTGATCATAAAAAAATGCAGCAGCTTTCATTACTAATCAGTGGCATCAAATTGCACTAAGAAAGTTGCTGCCTGTTAATGAAACTCAAAGATGAACACCTTTGTTCGCCTGAAACCTTCGAGATCTACTTGCCCTCTACTTTCTACGAAACCCTAAGTCTACAATCCGTAGGTATTGACGAGTTAATACTTCGTCACCATCATCTTCAATAGGTTAGGTTCTAGATGCACTAGTCACATGACCGAAACCAACAATTCTGATTGGGCGCTATATCATCTACTTTGATTTTGCACCTGAATACCTTTTATTCAGCAAATATCCCACATATTGTCAAAAAATATGTTTTAGTGTAGCGCCATTTCTATGATAAGAAACAGGAAGTTCCAATTACCATAGCTTCATGGGGAATGAGAGTACATGCCAAGATGAGACAGCGACATTTTCTACACCTCTATGATTTATGTGCATATGTCCTGCACCATATGAACCAAAATAAGGTGCAGAACACGAAGCACATCTCAATCTGAGATAAAATGATTCCACCCCAACCATTAATAACAGTAGCACGTTCATGTGTCTGTCAAACGACATGAGGTGAGTAGTGCAGAAAAGAAGGTAAGTGAACTACTGAACTGCTTTGTGAGCTGAAATATTACAGATTGACATTCCCATGTCTGATAGAGAGAATTGCGTGTTAATTTACGTTATTTACAAATGGAAACAAGCAACCGAAATATATCTAATCCATTAATGGACGAACTTGTCATGGCACACAAAATTCAAATCTTAAAGTAAAGCCCCTGGAAGAAGAAGGTCAACCAAATAAGCATGTCTAACCTGGTCCAACCAGGCACATGTATAACACGGACAAGTCGCTGCCCGCTTCCTCCTCCTGGTGTAGGCCCTTCATGGCGCGTGCAGCAGTAGGCTCCAGCAGACCCTGCAACATGATCAATCACCAAATTCAGTTGCCACTTGGCAATGCATATCCAGCACACCACCTGAACAGTCAGAACCATACTTTGTGAAAATAAAAACGGATGCTATGCTAGTTGATGCTAATGAAACAGGGCGCCGACCGTTTCTTCTCACAGCAGCTACACAATTCATCTAACAGGAGTTATGCATCCTGCAACACTAAAAAGGGATGCTAATGAAACAGGGCGTCGATCGTTTCTTCTCACAGCAGCTACACAATTCATCTAGCAGGAGTTGTGCATCCTGCTGCAACACTAAAAAGGGCAATAAATTTTCAGACGCATCAAAACATGGTCCTATATGTATCTGAACTCACAACGATATCCATAGGCCCCAAATCGTAAGCCCATATGGGACCCTGCGGTTGTTTCAATCAGATCTACCAAAAGTAGAGGACACGGTCAGGAAGTATGAGAAAATATCAACATCAAAGCAGATTTTGTCCAATACTCTACAGTACATCAACCTCATAATCAGAGTACAACAGAGGGAAACTGCAGTTTTGTTCATGGCATTCTGAAGAGCAATGAATAACAGAGACAGAGCAAGCAGGCTCGTCAGAGACGGCGTCCTCGCGCGCCCGCACGCACCTCGGTGAAGAGGGCTTCAGCTTCGGCGGTGTTCCCCTCCGCGAGGGCGGCCACCGCCTTTTCCCGCAATGCGAGCGCGGCAAGCCCCGCGTCCGCGTCGAACTCGGCCGCACCGAGGAGGTGCTCCAGGAGCAGCGCGGCGAGCGCGGCCGTGCCGCTTCCAGGGACGGAGGCGGCGACGTTGGTACCCGCGCCGAAGCGGCCAAGGCACCCGCAGGAGGCCACCTTGACGCGCGGCTGGGACGGTGCGAGGCCCCCCAGTGCTGCGAGCACCTCCCGCCCGCCCTGTCTCGCGCACATGCGGTTCGTGCAGTGGGACCTCGACGGCGCGTTGCACACGGCGGCGGCGGCCGGGGAGTTAAGGTGAGCGTAGCAGGAGCTAGAGGCGGCTACTTCTGCTGGGGCATCACTTCTACAGTTCTACTAGCTGTGATGACGCCCCATGATTATGGATGCCAAAGATGATGGTCACGGTCGCCTCTCCTACTCATCTCTAGGTTTCGACTGTGGGGAGCGCTCATAGGGGCGACACTGCAGCGGTGGCGGCGAGAGCTGGTAGCCTGGATGAGGAGGGGGACGGAAAGAAGATGAAAGTCAACACGAAACAAAAGCCGACCAAACATACCAACCTAGCTTCGGCAAAACAGATGAACCGGCTACATCTAGGTGGGCCCAACGAGAGTGACGTGCAGCTTAACCAGAGAAGCTCGGAACACTCGGCTCTTAAAGAGTTCTTGTTCCGATTTTAAAATTCAAACTACAATCACAACAAGAATTATGGAACGGATGGAAGGTTGACCTTGTCGAGCACCAAAGAAGGAGGCCACCTCATGATGTAAGGATACATATAGTCGGCGTGAATGATGGGACATAGCTTATTAAGCTCCGCTGTTTCAAGGTAGAAGGATAGGAACCAGCCAGGTAACTTGGTATCCACCTCAATCGCCATAACCTTAAGTATAACACGATCATCCGTGAAACAATGTCTGAGCCCATCAATTCCCTGCTCCAATGTGACGCTCCGGAACCGGTACCATGAGGATTCCAGCGATCCCGCCGAAATCCGCACGATATCGATTCTGAGACGCCCTCCAACACGACGTGCACGACAAAACACACACGTGATACAAGAGGAATTAACACGAGCGGTAACATTGCAACAAGATTGCTATAGAGCACACAAGAAACATATATTATAACAATGATAGATATACAATACAAAGATCCAAATCATACGGAAGATCAAATACGTCTGAGTACGAATAAGATACAAATTGTATTAAGAGTCCTGAAGATAAACGATGGCGTCCATAACTCTGCCCAGGCCAAGCCGGAAGGGTAACCTTGCTAACGTCGTCTTCATCGAACACGTCTTCATACTTGCCTGGTTATGTCCCAAAGCAGCAATAAGTACATGTTCGTACTTAACAAGACTACAAGACGTATAAGTATTCTCCAACCAGTCGTCCTTTGTACTTGAGGCACACAGGAGACTTAGAGGACGCAAGAGGGCGTCATAGGCAATATGGTGGGGTTAAGCGGCAGCGGCAAGCACTAAAAACCTATAGAGACAATCTACAACATTCGTCTATCAGAGAAGCTGAGAGAGCGTATAAACTAACAGTTCGATACTCTGTAAACATAACACAACCGATGCATTCCCCCTTCACAAAGGAAGAAGTACTAACAAGGGAACTCACACGGTTGACAAGTTTTATTAGGTAGCCGTTGTAGTAATGCTATGTTACTACGCAAGTCATTAGCAAATTATTAGCATCAACATCAAGGTGTAAGTTGTTCTATGATTGAGCTGAACAGCTCCAAGTCGTTCATAACCGCGGACACGGCTTATCGATAAGATGTACACCCTGCAGGGGTTGCCCTAATGTAACCATACGCATGCTAGAACCCATTACTACAGGTGGAATCTCACAACAAGACCGTTCCCAATGCAAGAGAAAGTTTAATGGTAGCCACCCAACTAAGTTACCCGTAACGAAGTTCGGCCGTACTCCGATACGGACCCAGAGGTTTGCGAGGAGGGCTATGCTGGCATGAACAACCTGCTTTTGCTAAACCGGCCGTGAGATGATGCACAATACAGAATATAAACACCCGAAGGCAACATAAAGTAAATCGTGCATATGAGCAAATAAAACCAAGGTTGTGGCTCCCAATAAACAGACTCAAGACTCCCCCACGTACGGGTAGAGCGCTCAATCTCGGAATAGATAACAAGAACTCGGGTCCTAGGGGACATTAGCGAGTCAAATTTTCGATGCTTTCGCAAAGGGGCTCACATATTCCTTTGCTTACAATTTTAGTTGTTAACATTAAGTAAAGCATGAGTATCTCCAACAAATATATCCATAAACCATGTGTCATGATTCCCCGACAGATAACCCAATACGATAACGATGACGAAACGAGATATAACGGCACTAGCATGCACTACGACTCGCAAGGCAGACCCGATAACCAAACAACAGTTATAGGAGGGTGGTGGAGGAAATATGGGCTGCTTGAGGTAACAAGTGTGTAGGACACGTGACAAAAACACGACTCAAGGATAGCATAAGAGAGAAGGCAAAATAAAATAGGTGAGTGACTACTACAGAGACAAGAGTTTAGGAAATGTTTGCCAGTTAAAGGGTGTCGAAGAAAATCCGGAGAACTTGTCGTAGCTCACGTCAACTCATCGTCATATCCGTGAAGAAGCAAAGTTCTACAACAAACAACAGATGCAACACTTACTACTACGGAAGAAGAATCGGCATGATCAAGATGATATGCATGACATGGCAAAGATGATGCGATGCAAATTATCCATATTAATCGGAGTCGGAACCCCGGACAAAAAAATTAGGTTGGAGTTGAATTTTCTACCGACAAAGTTAAGTGTTGATTAGCATGGCATAACATGGCAGGGGTGCGCTACTTCAAAGTTAAACGGAGCGGGGAAAACCACGTCGGTGTTCCGAAATACTCCGCATATATGTGATGTGGATATGCGTAACTACCAACGCAAGACATGATGCGAGATGGAAACAGGTGTATCAATGGCTGATACGTCTCAAACGTATCTATAATTTCTTATGTTCCATGCTAGTTATATGACAATACTCACATGTTTTATATACACTTTATATCATTTTGATGCATTTTCCGGCACTAACCTATTAACAAGATGCCGAAGTGCCAGTTCCTGTTTTCTGCTGTTTTTGGTTTCAGAAATCCTACACAGGAAATATTCTCGGAATTGGACGAAACAAAACCCCACGGTCTTATTTTGCACGGAGCCTTCCAGAAGTCCGAAGAGGAGACGAAGAGGGGCGACGAGGCGGCCACACCCTAGGGGGGCGCGGCCCCACCCTTGGGCGCGCCGCCCTATGGGGTGGGCCCCTCGGGCGCCTCTCGACTCTGCCCCTTAGCCTATATATTCTCTCCGTCGCGAAAACCCTATCACCGAGAGCCACGATACGAGAAAAGTTCCAGAGACGCCGCCGCCGCCAATCCCATCTCGGGGGATTCAGGAGATCGCCTCCGCCACCTTGCCGGAGAAGGGAATCATCACCGGAGGGCTCTAAATCACCATGCCCGCCTCCGGACTGATGCGTGAGTAGTTCATCCTTGGACTATGGGTCCATAGCAGTATCTAGATGGTTGTCTTCTCCTCTTGTGCTATCATGTTTAGATCTTGTGAGCTTCCTATCATGATCAAGATCGTCTATTTGTAATGCTACATGTTGCGTTTGTTGGGATCCGATGAATATTGAATACTATGTCAAGTTGATTATCAATCTATCATATATGTGTTATTTATGTTCTTGCATGCTCTCCGTTGCTAGTAGAGGCTCTGGCCAAGTTGATACTTGTGACTCCAAGAGGGAGTATTTATGCTCGATAGTGGGTTCATGCCTCCATTGAATCTGGGACAGTGACAGAAAGTTCTAAGGTTGTGGATGTGCTGTTGCCAGTAGGGATAAAACATCGATGCTTTGTCTAAGGATATTTGTGTTGATTACATTACGCGCAGTACTTAATGCAATTGTCTGTTGTTTGCAACTTAATACTGGAAGGGGTGAGGATGCTAACCCGAAGGTGGACTTTTTAGGCATAGATGCATGCTGGATAGCGGTCTATGTTCTTTGTCGTAATGCCCTAATTAAATCTCATAGTAGTCATCATGATATATGTATGAGCATCTCTATTTGTCAATTGCCCAACCGTAATTTGTTCACCCAACATGCTATTTATCTTATTGGAGAGACACCACTAGTGAACTGTGGACCCCGGTCCATTCTTTTACATCTGAAATACAATCTACTGCAATCTCTGTTCTCTGTTGTTCTTCGCAAACAAACATCATTCTCACTACAACAGGATCCCCCTTCAGCAACGTATGGATGCGTTGCCGGATGTCCATATAAGTGCGTTGCCGTTGGTGGCTTTGCAAGGGTCTACAACAACACATATACATGCGTTGGTAACTGGCTGATGAAGCGTTGGAAGTTAGCAATGTATATAGTTTGAGCCTAACAACAATTCATATGCGTTGGTGGTTAGCATGCATAAATGTATTTTTAAATGAACACAGATGTCATAGCTTGAACAATTATTGTAGTTTGATCTGAGAGGTGGTAGTTTATATGTTGCCAATAACCATTATTTGTTCCATATTGAAAGTGCAGAAGAGCCGCAATATAGTGAACATAAAGACCTCATATATTAAATCAACTTTGTAGCTTTACAAAAAGCATGATCCAATGAATACAAGTGTGTAAATCTATAAAAAATACATTCTAAAACGTAATGTACGACTATCTGGTAGTTGTATTCTCGAACTTGCTCTTAGCATGAACTTGCGTAGTTGCACTATCCTCGAACTTGCTCTCAGCATCTGAGCTATCCATTATTCGTTTATTTTGGGAATCTACAACAAAACAAATTGATATAAGTAACATACCATTAGTGAGACAAAAATACTATTTAATAAAATAGTACAATTTTAAAAAGCTCCAACATAGAAAGGCTGAAGGCCATGAGTTAATTAATCTTACTGCATGACCACCTCTCTGGACACGGAAGCAAGTTGATGCTTATCTTCTCTGAACAACAACGTCAAAGAAACCAGAAGAAAACGTCAACTCTTTCGGTTATATATACATACATCTCTTTATTGCTGCAGATTCCTGCAATCCATCTTCTTTCCATATCTTCTTTACTATTAAATTGCAATAGGTGGTGGTTGGTGTCACAAACAGGCCAAAAATGCCACAAACTTTTCGTAGGCCCAACATCTATATACATGCCACAAACTTTTCATAGGCCCAACATCTATATACAAACAGTCCAGACTATTCCCCTACACTGGATCACATAAAACAAACAGGCCCGTCCAGGCGCCCGACAACTCGCACAAATCTCTACTATTAAATTCTAATCGGTACGGTACGTCGTACGTCGCAGTGTCGCACCCTGCCTGAAGAGACCGATCGCACCCATACTCGCACGATCATCGACCTGGCTAGACATGAACTCGGCCTGAACTCTGTTGCCTTTTTTTGAGCGGAAAACTCTGTTGCCTGTTGATCAAGACAAAGGCATCTATAAAACAAGTCGAGGCCCCAGATTTTTTCGTCCGTCCACACGTCTTGGCCTACGCAGGACTTCGGGCGATCGCACCGGCTGAGTGCTGGGGACGGGCTTGGCCCAGAGGAAAACTTAATGCTATAGAGGATGTAGGAGACCTGCAACGGAGAGGGGCTCAGCGACGAGCGGCAGAGTCCGGGTGCTGTAACCGGCTCACCGTGTGCTGCTGAGGCGCCACTTCCTCCGCAGGCGACGTGCTGGAGCGGGATGCGTGGGGGGCTGTACGTGACCCTGTCAGAGGGACTCCGAGAGGGTGTGGGTGTATCACGACGGTTCTTGCCGGCGACTCCGAGCTTGATTGCAACACTAGTAGAAAACCTCTCATCCATCTAAGCCATTGGTACCGGTTCCCTTACGAACCGGTACCAATGGGGTTATCTATACCGGTTGAATGGCTCTGGCGGGCGAGGAGATTTGGTACCGGTTCGTTAGGAGCTTTCGTACCGGTTCGTGTTAGGAACCGGTACGAAAGGGTACCCAGCCATATCAAAATCGCCCAGATCGTCCCGAGCCCCCTGCTGGCTCTCATTTTTCTCTTCTTCCTCACAATCTAAATTTTTCTCCACCTCTCACACTCCAATAATCTTTATTTTTCTCCACCATTTTAACAAGATTAACGACCTCCATCTATCCAAGGGTTAGCAATATCATCCTTTCTTCCGGCGTTCCTAATTTAGCTCATTTCTTTGGTAGTTTAACTCGTACTATTTTTCTAGTGCTAGCAAGGTGTTTGATGAAATGCCTAAGTTAGGGATTTTACTTTTTTATAATCAATTTGAGCTGAAATTATGGTATATTTTGTAGGTTTTAATTAGTATCATCCCCGTCCTCACCGCCGTCGATCGCTAGCGTCGTCCCCTAGCCGGCACCGTACAACCTCGGTGAGCCTCTTCTTTTTTATAAAAAAAACTTAGTTTTATGTGATGAACTTGAATATTAGTTAAGTTGGTCACTCATATATCCATGATGTTGTGTACTTAATGATTTTTGATATACATATAAAATGCGGATGAGTCGACAATGGATGTACGGTGACCGGTGCCATCCCGAGTTCATTATCGGCATGCATTACTTTCTCAACGTGGCTGAGGCAAACGGGCGATCGAATGGTTTCATGTATTGTCCATGTAGTTCCTGTAAGAATATGAAGGATTACTCTACCTCGAAGACCCTTCACGTCCACCTGCTGGAGAATGGTTTCATGCCCGGCTATAATTGTTGGACCAAGCACGGAGAAAGAGGGGTTATATTGGAAGACAACGAAGAAGAAGAGGATAGTGACAACTATCCCAGCTTATTCACTGAAGACGGTGGTAGTAGAATGAGGGAAGACGAAGCTGAAGAAGAGCTCATTTTCGATGAGCCGATTTTTGATGACCCGGATGACGATTTGGGTCGGGCCATTTTTGATGCGAAGATGAACTGCGGAAATGAAAAGGAGAGGTTGAAGTTGGAGAAAATGTTAGAGGATCACAACAAACTGTTGTACCCAAATTGCGAAAATGGTCGGAAAAAGCCGGGTACCACGCTGGAATTGCTGCAGATGGAAGGCAGAGAATGGTACTTCGACAAGGGATTTGAAAAGTTGCTGAAAATAATAAAGAAGATGCTTCCGGGGAGAACGTGTTGCCCTCTAGCACGTACGAAGCAAAGAAGGTTGTCTCGCCCTCTAGGATTAGAGGTGCGGAAGATACATGCATGCATCAATGACTCGCATCCTCTACCGCGGGAGTACGAGAATTTGAATGCATGCCCGGTATGTAGTGCATTGAGGTATAAGATCAGGCGAGATGACCCCGGCGATGTTGAGGGTGAGTCCACCCCGGGAAGAGGGTTCCTGCGAAGGTGATGTGGTATGCTCCTATAATACCACGGTTGAAACGTTTGTTCCGGAACAAAGAGCATGCCAAGTTGTTGCGATGGCACAAAGAGGACCGTAAGAAAGATGTGATGCTGAGACACCCCGCCGACGGGTCGCAAGTGGAGAAAAATCGACGGAGAGTTCAAGTCATTTTCAGATGACGCAAGGAACTTAAGATTTGGTCTAAGTACGGATGGCTTTAATCCTTTCGGGGAGCAGAGCTCCGAGTCATAGCACCTGGCCGGTGACTCTATGTATCTATAACCTTCCTCCTTGGTTGTGCATGAAGCGGAAGTTCATTATGATGCCGAGTGCTCATCCAGGGCCCGAAGCAACCCGGCAACGACATTGATGTGTACCTGAGGCCATTGGTTGAAGAACTTTTAGAGTTGTGGCGTGACGAAGGTGTACCTGTGTGGGATGAGCACGAACAAAAGGAATTTAACCTACGAGCGTTGTTATTTGTAACCATCAATGATTGGCATGCTCTTGGTAACATTTCAGGGCAGTCAAACAAGGGATACAATGCATGCACACACTGTTTAGGTGAGACTGATAGTATTTATTTGGGAAACAAGAATGTGTACATGGGGCATCGTCGATTTCTTCCAAAACAACATCACGTAAGAAAGAGAGGAAAGCATTTCGGAGGTGAGGCAGATAACCGAACCAAGCCTACCCGCCCTAATGGGGAAGTTATATATGATATGGTCAAGGATTTAAAAGTGATCTTTGGAAAGGGTCCCGACGGACAATCTGTTCCGCATGATGTTGACGGACACGTACCCATGTGGAAGAAGAAGTCGATATTTTGGGAGCTACCCTACTGGAAATTCTTAGAGGTTCACTCTGCAATCGACGTGATGCACGTGACGAAAAATCTTTGCGTGAACCTCGCTAAACTTCTTGGGCGTGTATGGGAAGACAAAAGATACACCGGATGCACGGCAGGACCAAGCAAAGTATCCACGAAGGAAACAACCTGAATCCGGAGAAGTATCAAGGTCCCGCCGGCTATGCTCTTACCAAAGAGGAGAAGGAGATCTTTTTTGAAGTCCCGAGTAGCATCAAGGTCCCGTCCGGCTTCTCGTCGAATATAAAGGGAATAATAAACATGTCGGAGAAAAAGTTTCAAAACCTAAAGTCTCATGACTCGCCACGTGATTATGACACAATTACTTCCGGTTGCATTGAGGGGGCTTCGCTGGAAAATGTTCGAGTACCCATTGTGAAGCTATGTGCGTTCCTCAATGCAATTTCTCGAAGGTGATCAATCCACTTACTCTACAAAATTTACAGAAGGATGTGGTCCAATGTCTAGTCGGCTTCGAGTTGGTGTTCCCACCATCCTTCTTCAATATTATGACACATCTCCTAGTTCACCCGGTCGAAGAGATTGGCGTTCTCGGTCCCGTATTTCTACACAACATGTTCCCCTTTGAGAGATTCATGGGAGTCTTAAAGAAGTATGTTCATAACCGTGCTAGGCCGAAGGAAGCATCTCCAAGGGCTATGGAACGAGAGGAGGTCATTGAGTTTTGTGTTGACTTTATTCCTGACCTTAAGCCGATCGGTGTTCCTGAATCGCGCTATGAGGGGAGACTGCGTGGAAAAGGCACGCTAGGAAAGAAATCAGCAACGTGTATGGACGGACATTCTTTCACTCAAGTGCACTACACAGTTCTACTTAATTCCATCTTGGTGGCTCCGTACAAAGAGGAACACAAGGAGATCTTACGCTCTAAATACCCGGAGCAACGTGAAGATTGGATTGATGGAGAACACATGAAGACTTTCGGCGGTTGGTTGAAAACACGTCTCATGAATGTCACCGATGACGAGCAGCTGTACTTGTTGGCCAAGCAACCATCTTCTACTATATCGACTTTTCAAGGGTACGAAATTAATGGGAACACATTTTACACTTTCGCCCAAGACAAAAAGAGCACCAACCAAAACAGTGGTGTCCGCTTTGATGCGGAAGATGGCAATGGGAACAAGGTCACATATTATGGGTACATAGAGGAGATATGGGAACTTGACTATGGACCTAATTTCAAGGTCCCTTTGTTCCGGTGTAAATGGTTCAACCTGAAAGACGGGTACGAGTAGACCCGCAGTACGGAATGACTACGGTGGATTTCAAGAATCTTGGGTACGACACCGAACCATTCGTCCTAGCCGGTGAAGTGGCTCAGGTTTTTATGTGAAGGATATGTCTAGCAAACCGAAAAAAAGAAAAGAAAGGCAAGAGGACACATCATACGATGAGCCAAAGCGGCACATAGTTCTTTCGGGAAAAAGAAACATCGTGGGAGTAGAGGACAAGACGGACATGTCGGAAGATTATAATAAGTTTGACGATATTCCACCCTTCAAGGTAAAAATTGACCCAAGCATCATCTTAAACAATGAAGATTGTCCATGGTTGCGTCGCGAGTAAGAAGAAAGGGAAACGAGCGAAGAAAACTCGGAAGACTAGCTAGCTACATATAGGGATCATAACTTGTGTATCTCAATATGGAAATCACTTTTGTGTAATGATGTTACTGTATGTAAGATATTAACAATGGAGATGGTTGGCTTGTTTTACTAGTTAAGTCACGGGCTTGCGAGAAAATTTTCCGAGGCGGAACTTCCGAATATGCCATATATAGGGCATGTGCACCAAGGGCATATTCGAGAAGTTCCGCCACGGGAGATTTCCCAACCCTTTCCGCAACATTGTTAGAGGAGATGGAGTCTTCCACGGGCTTGCAGGAAAAAAATTCCGAGGCGGAACTTCCGAAGATGCCATATGGCGTGTGCACCAAGGGCATCTTCGACAAGTTCCGCCACGGGAGATTTCCCAACCCTTTCCCCAACATTTGTTAGAGGAGATGGAGTCTTCCACGGGCTTGCGGGGAAATTTTTCCGAGGCGGAACTTCCGAAGATGCCATAGGGCGTGTGCACCAAGGGCATCTTCGACAAGTTCCGCCACGGGAGATTTCCCAACCCTTTCCTCCATCCATGGTGATGAAACTCTCCATCCATGTTGGCTTGTTGAGCTGCTTCCCATGGTGTATCGATGCTCCTTTTATAGGCAGAGCGTCCTTATCCTGCCGACAGCTTTAGTACCGGTTGTAGACACGAACCGGTACTAAAGGTTACCCACGCGTCCTTATCCCACCGACAGAGCGTCGTGCGCTACATACTTTATCTCATCGAGCAGGGCGTCCTTATCCTGCCGACAGCTTTAGTACCGGTTGCACCCACCAACCGGTACTAAAGGTTACCCATGCGTCCTTATCCCACCGACAGGGCGTCGTGCGCTACATACTTTATCTCATCGAGCAGGGCGTCCTTATCCTGCCGACAGCTTTAGTACCGGTTGCACCCACCAACCGGTACTAAAGGTTACCCACGCGTCCTTATCCCACCGACAGAGCGTCGTGCGCTACATACTTTATCTCATCGAGCAGGGCGTCCTTATCCTGCCGACAGCTTTAGTACCGGTTGCACCCACCAACCGGTACTAAAGGTTACCCACGCGTCCTTATCCCACCGACAGGGCGTCGTGCGCTACATACTTTATCTCATCGAGCAGGCGTCCTTATCCTGCCGACAGCTTTAGTACCGGTTGCACCCACCAACCGGTACTAAAGGTTTGCCTCTGTCTTCCCGCCTATTTTCTTCCCACGCTTTTCACCGGTTCCCGCCTTTGTCTTCCCGCCATTTTTTCACTATATATATGTAGGCTTGGCCACCATTTACATATCACATCTAGACTCATATCTGCAAACCTCTTCATTCTCTCCCATGGCTTCCATCGCATCTCTAACCCCCCGGGAGGCGGAGGCGCTTTGCGCCTCGAACTACCCCTGCCCGCCGGGCTACCTGTCAACACCCGGATTTTTAAGTCCAGATGCCTGTTATGCCATACATCGCAATCCCAGGAATATTGTTGTTGCGAGACATAACAGTTGAATATCATAAGTCATCATTTATTACATACCATAGTCGTCTTACAGATAGATCACATGATCCAATATTACAATAATAGTTGAACTATTGTTTCCACACACATCACAAATACATAGCGGAAGCGTAAAGATAAGGGACTCTCTAGTCCACAGGCCAACGCTTGACGTCAGGAGTAGTCCTAGTTGTCGTAGGCGTCCTGCGGTCCATCCTCTTCATACTTGCGGTTCCTCTTCATAGTCTGGCCATTTGAATAGCCAGGGACAAAGCCGT
>NC_061511.1:159260169-159305980 GCF_022539505.1 Lolium rigidum
CCATTGTGACACTTGCTTAAAACATGTGCATTGCAAAGATCCGGTAGTCCAAGCTAATTAGGACAAGGTGCGGGCACTATTAGTATACTATGCATGAGGCTTGCAACTTGTAAGATATAACTTTCATAACTCATATGCTTTATTACTACCGTTGACAAAATTGTTTCATGTTATCAAAATAAAAGCTCTAGCACAAATATAGCAATCGATGCTTTCCTCTTTGAAGGACCATTCTTTTTACTTTTATGTTGAGTCAGTTCACCTATCTCTCTCCACCTCAAGAAGCAAACACTTGTGTGAACTGTGCATTGATTCTTACATACTTGCATATTGTATTTGTTATATTACTCTATGTTGACAATTATCCATGAGATATACATGTTACAAGTTGAAAGCAACCGCTGAAACTTAATCTTCCTTTGTGTTGCTTCAATACCTTTACTTTGATTTATTGCTTTATGAGTTAACTCTTATGCAAGACTTATTGATTCTTGTCTTGAAGTACTATTCATGAAAAGTCTTTGCTTTATGATTCACTTGTTTACTCATGTCATTACCATTGTTTTGATCACTGAATTCATTACATATGTTTACAAATAGTATGATCAAGTTTATGATGGCATGTCACTTCAGAAATTATCTTTGTTATCGTTTTACCTGCTCGGGACGAGCAGAACTAAGCTTGGGGATGCTTGATACGTCTCCGACGTATCGATAATTTCTTATGATCCATGCCATATTATTGATGATACCTACATGTTTTATGCACACTTTATGTCATATTCGTGCATTTTCCGGAACTAACCTATTAACAAGATGCCGAAGAGCCAGTTGTTGTTTTCTGCTGTTTTTGGTTTCAGAAATCCTAGTAACGAAATATTCTAGGAATTGGACGAAATCAAGACCCAGGGTCCTATTTTGCCACGAACCTTCCAGAAGACCGAAAGGGATACGAAGTGGGGCGACGAGGCGCCGCCACCATAGGGCCGCGCGGCCAAGGGGGGCCCGCGCCGCCCTATGGTGTGGGCCCCTCGTCAGCCCTCCGACTCGGCCCTTCTGCCTACTTAAAGCCTCCATCGCGAAACCCCTGATGCGAAAAACCACGATACGGAAAACCTTCCAGAGACGCCGCCGCCGCCGATCCCATCTCGGGGGATTCTGGAGATCTCCTCCGGCACCCTGCCGGAGAGGGGATTCATCTCCCGGAGGACTCTACACCGCCATGGTCGCCTCCGGAGTGATGAGTGAGTAGTTCACCCCTGGACTATGGGTCCATAGCAGTAGCTAGATGGTTGTCTTCTCCTCATTGTGCTTCATTGTTGGATCTTGTGAGCTGCCTAACATGATCAAGGTCATCTATCCGTAATACTCTATGTTGTGTTTGTCGGGATCCGATGGATAGAGAATACCATGTTATGTTAATTATCAAGTTATTGCATATGTGTTGTTTATGATCTTGCATGCTCTCCGTTATTAGTAGAGGCTCTGGCCAAGTTTTTGCTCTTAACTCCAAGAGGGAGTATTTATGCTCGATAGTGGGTTCATGCCTCGCATTGACACCGGGACAGTGACGTAAAGTTCTAAGGTTGTGTTGTGCTGTTGCCACTAGGGATAAAACATTGGCGCTATGTCCGAGGATGTAGTTGTTGATTACATTACGCACCATACTTAATGCAATTGTCTCGTTGTTTAGCAACTTAATACTTGAGGGGGTTCGGACGATAACCTGAAGGTGGACTTTTTAGGCATAGATGCAATTGGATGGCGGTCTATGTACTTTGTCGTAATGCCCAATTAAATCTCACTATACTTATCATGACATGTATGTGCATTGTTATGCTCTCTCTATTTGTCAATTGCCCGACTGTAATTTGTTCACCCAACATGCTTTTATCTTATGGGAGAGACACCTCTAGTGAACTGTGGACCCCGGTCCATTCTTTAATACTGAAATACAAATCTGTCGCAATACTTGTTTTTACTGTTTTCTCTGCAAACAATCATCTTCCACACAATACGGTTAATCCTTTGTTACAGCAGAAGTCAGGTGAGATTGACAACCTCACCTGTTTCGTTGGGGCAAAGTACTTTGGTTGTGTTGTGCAGGTTCCACGTTGGCGCCGGAATCCCCGGTGTTGCGCCGCACTACATCCCGCCGCCATCAACCTTCAACGTGCTTCTTGGCTCCTCCTGGTTCGATAAACCTTGGTTTCTTTCTGAGGGAAAACTTGTTGCTGTGCGCATCATACCTTCCTCTTGGGGTTCCCAACGAACGTGTGAAATACACGCCATCAAAATGCTACCAAGTACTTGATCCACTTTCATGTCACTTGCCCTTGTAGCGGCCTTGATCTTCTGAATGGTTCCTTCATGATCAATGAATTCATCCCTTGCTAGTACTTGATCATGAGGGATCACTTGAGCTTGATCATGAGTTGTGGATGTCTCTTGATCATCATCATGGTCTTGCTCAATGGAATGAGGACTTTCTTCTTGTTCTTCGGAATGTGACTCATCTTGAGTGGAGGATGGTTCTTGAGTTGCACTAATGGTTCGGCTTGAGTTGAGCTAGGCTCCACTTGAGCCGTGCTTGATACTTCTACTCCATCATCATTATGAACTTCTATGGGCCGGATGTGTCCAATGACCATATGCTTGATGGCACTAGATGGATCATGATCATTACCTGCAACACATGGAACAACTTGCTCCACTTGGAAGCCATTATCCTCCAAGAACTCCACGTCACAAGATACTTCAATAGTCCCAGTGGACCGGTTGTAGTATCTATAGGCGTGAGAGTTCTCCGCATAACCAACAAATATGCCCTCTATGGTTCTAGTTTCAAATTTACCGAGCTTTCCTTTGTTGTTCTTAACAAGACACTTGCATCCAAAGACACGAATGTACATGACATTAGGCTTGTTACCGGTAAGAAGCTCGTATGGAGTTTTGTTGTGGAGGGGACGGAGGAAGAGCCGGTTGGAGTAGTGGACGGCCGTAGAGATGGCTTCTCCCCAAAAGTTGTGGGGTGAGTTGAATTCACTCAACATGGTTCTTGCCATCTCAATGATAGTCCGGTTCTTCCTTTCAACAACACCATTTTGTTGAGGGGTGTATGGCGCCGAAAACTCATGCTTGATGCCCTCATCATCGACAAACTCTCGCATGGTGTAGTTCTTGAACTCGGTGCCATTGTCGGTTCTAATCGCCTTGATCTCGGATTCATACATACGTTGAGCTTTCTTGGCGAAGATGATGAACTCCCTATGGGTCTCGTCCTTAGACTTAAGGAGAAAGACCCAAGAGTATCTTGGGTAATCATCAACAATGACAAGTCCATACTTGCTCCCACCAAGAGTATCATAATGTGATGGCCCAAAGAGATCCAGATGAAGGAGCTCCAAAGGCCTAGATGTGGTGACTATACTCTTGATAGGATGTTTCTTCTTGAGTTGCTTTCCGGCTACACATGCACTGCAGACACGATCTTTCTCAAAAGAAATGTCGGTTAGTCCCACAATGTGTTCACCCTTTAGGAGTAGTTTGAGATTGCTCATGTTGACATGACCAAGGCGGCGATGCCACAACCAACCTTCGTCATGCTTGGTCGCCATTAGACATGTGGAGTGAGAGGAGCTCTCTTTCGAGAGGTCAACCACGTAAAGGTTGTTCTCCACATATCCAACGAGGACCAATTTGAGATTTTCACTCCTAAAGACCATCACACAATAATTAGTAAAATATGAATTGTAACCGGCATCAGCAAGATGATATATAGAAAGCAAGTTATAGCCTAGGGATTCAACAAGCATGACCGTCTCAAGGCACAAGTCCTTAGAGATTGCCACCTTGCCGTACCCAAGTACCTTTCCCTTTGAGTTGTCACCAAAGGTGATGCTTGACTTCTTGTTGATGTCTTCAATGAATTGATCAAGCACACCTCTTCCTCCGGTCATATGATTGGTGCATCCACTATCAAACACCCATTTTGGATCATCGGAGGAATACCCCTACAAAATCAAGTAGAGGATTTAGGAACCCATCGATTAATGGGTTCCTTTGCAATGGCAACAATATCTTTTGGTACCCAAATTGACTACCCTCTATAAGCATAGCCATTAGGAGGGCCAACATAGTTAGCATAGACGTCACCATAATAATCAACAAATAATGCATAGTGATCGTTTGGCCTCGTGCGGTCACCACTAGTGGCTTTGCCCTTAGAGGCTTTGCCATTATTAGTGACCTTCTTGTTCTTATCTTGAGCGGGTTTCTCCTTCTTGTAGTTGTTCTTCTTGTGAGACTTGGGAACATATCCAAGTCCAAACTTTTGATGGTTTGACCTTTGCTTACTCAAGAAGTCATCCAATCCCATCTTGTTCTTGGCGGTAGTGAACTTTGCAAGTTCCTTTGTTAACCTAACAGTTTCCTCAAGAATAGATGCTTGCTCACAAGAAGATTCATTAGGATGATAGTCAAGACCATATTTGGTCACCAAGGATTCAAGATATGCATTGGTCTCAACATGCAAAGAGAGTTCCTCTTGTAAACGAACATGTTCCTCAACAAGCTTAGCATGCTCACTAGTAAAAGAGGTAGGGGAACTAGCATGCTTTTCAACAACAATGGGATCCTTCATTGATTCAAGTGCCTTTGTGTAGGTTTCTTGGAGTAGGTCATGGTTCTCTCCAAGTTTCTTGAGCTCATCCTTAACAAGCTTGTTAGCTCTTTCAAGGTGGTCAAGATCCCTAGTGAGAGAAGCATGAGCAACTTCAAGTTCCTCCTTTGAGGTATGGAGCACTTGAGTCAAAGATTGAGCCCTATCAATAGTTTCTAGGTCCTTAACTTTATCAAGTTCATAAGTTTCAATTTGTTGCTTAAGACCTTGAGATATGCACCTATCGGTTTTTAGCTCTTGTCTTAGGAGATTGAATCTCCGTTCCTTCTCATTCAAATAATATTCTAATTCCTCAATGGACTCATCCTTTTCCTTGCGTGAGTCCATCAAGAAATCAAACTTGACAAGAGCTTCACCACGAAGGGTGCATCTAACATCATAGAGTTCCTTAAGCACAATTAATTCTTCTTGATTTTCGTTTTCATCATCAAGAACACTAGATAGGGAAGGTGGAGGTTCCATTACCTTGGTTTCCCTTGCCATAAGACAAGAGCCAACGATTGTAGAGGAGGGAGAGTCATCGGAGTCTTCATCTTGAGTTGTCCTTGCCATGAAGGAAGAGCCAACATCATTCTACGTGGAGTAATTCTTGGAGTAGTCATATGTGAAGAGTGACCCGGGCTTAGAGAAAGCCAAACCGGCCACTCCGGCCTCCTTCTCCTCATCTTCCTCTTCTTCGTCGGACAAGTACTCGGCCCCAACAAAAGCTCTTCCCTTGTTCTTCTTGTATCGATCGTTGATTGGGTTTGGCTTCAATCTTGGCTTGACCCCTTTGATGAACTTTGGCTTGTCTACCCTTTTCTCATAAGGGCACTCATTTGCAAAGTGGCTATCTTCATCACAATTGTAGCAAGTTCTCTTCTTCTTCTTGTCATTGAGGAGCATTGGGAACTTTGCCTTGTACTTCTTGGCAAAGAAAGCAAAGTCGGTAGCAATGTCACTAGTTGAAGTCATCTCTTCATCTTCCTCAATTTCATAGTCTTCTTTGCTTCCATGGTCGGCTCTAGCTTTGAGAGCAAGGTTGTGTGACGCTTCATGGTTGTGTGAGGCTTCATCAACACGGTTCATTGCCATGAGCCTCTTTCCCGCTTTGGCCATGTTTTCATTGGCGGCCACATAGGAGACTAGATCATCGGAGTTGAGATCGGCACTCTTGGTCATGATTTGCAAGTTGAGTGCAAGGTTGGTGTCTTCTTGATTGACGGCAATCATAGCAATGACCTTGGACTTTATAAATGCTTCATTCATCTCGAAGCCGTCATTGTACTTCTCAACACCAAGTCCCTTGACCCTTACTCTAAGAGCACCAAGCCTAGCATAGGCATCGGCCACGGATTCTCCATCTCGAATCATGAACTGGTGGGCCTCTTGCTTTGCGGTCTCATAAAGAGCTGATTGGATCAAATCGGTTCCCTCTTGGAGTACTACGATCCGATCCCACAACTCTTTAGCGGAGACGATGTCATTGACTTGATCAAGAAGCTTGCGGTAGATGCCACTTCTAATCTTGTCACGTGCGGAGGCATTGAGTTGACGGTTGTAGAATTCGGTGGAGGTCAACCGAATGGGATCTTGTGGCTCCCGGTATCCATGAACAATGATCTCCCATAACTCCACACCGCAGCCTGCGAATATGAGATTCCATAGAAGATTTCCAAAAAGGAAAGTGAGTTCCATCAAAATGGGGAACGGTCCCACTATGGTTTATATGAGGCATGGGTGAAGTGTTTTTGGGATAGTCATGGTTGACTTGATGGAAACTCCCTAGAGAGGCCGAAGCCGCACTAGGAGGAGGTCCACTAGTCAAGTTCTTAAGCATGGCAGACATTTCTGCCATTTGGTTTTGTAGCTCATCCTCCTTTTTCTTCTTCTCGGCATCATATGCCAAGAATCTAGATTTCATCTCTTTAACCGAAAGGTTAGAGTCTTCATCTAGACCCTCGAAGAGTTTATCCATCTCACTCTTAAGGCGGTGAAGCCCTTAATAAGAGTCCAGTGCTCGATACCAATTGAAAGTATAGAGATGGTAAACCTAGAGGGGGTGAATAGGTTTCTACAGATTTTAATTCTTTCTTTGCAATATTAGGTTTTGCGGAATATAAAGGTGAGCCTAATGCAAACTAGGTGAAGCAACCTATATGAGGATACAACTAACTCGAGCACGAAGGCTCTCACAGGCAGATAAATCACAAGTAAAGAGTTCGGTTAGAGATAACCGATAGCACGCGGAGACGAGGATGTATTCCCGTGTTCCCTTGCTTTGCAACAAGGTACGTCACGTTTGGAGGGGTGGAGGTCCCACGAAGGATTCCCCACGCCACGAAGGCTCAGCCTATTCTCCGGAGCCTATCCCACGAAGGAATAGCTCACTCACTTGTGGTAGACTTTGAGGTAGCCTCCAAACCTTCACAATCTTGCCCGGAGCAAATCCACATCCCGGATGCTTCCGGACTCCTCTTGCCCACCTAGGGTTTCCAAGGAACCCTAGGAAGCAAGATTCTCGATGAATACAAGGGGGAATGAGATTTGGCTTGGTAGAACGGTAGATCGGGTCCTCCTCTAACGATTCCCCAGAGGGATTTGAGTTTGAGTGGAGGAGGAGGGACATGTGAGGCTTTTGGTGTTTCTAGCAATGGAGTAAGAGAGAGAGAGCTCAAGAACAGCTTGTAGTGTAGTGCCTAACTGTTCAGAGGTAGGAGAAGGCCTATTTATAGTGTTGTTCGAAATATGGCCGTTGGTCACTTGCCACCTCAGCTTTTCTCTCGACAAACCCGGTCAACCGGGCCACAGACCGGTCGGCAACCGGATCTGTTAGTTCCTCGTATGGAGCCCGATTGGCGACCCGTCGACTGGGCCGTGCGCCGGACACGCCCCGGTTGGCGACCGGTTGGCCGGGCAGCACGCCGGACTGGCCGGTCTGTAGTCTGGTTGGACCGGGCTGCAGACCGGATTTCTGCTGTAGACCCCTTTTCGATTGTTGTTGAAGTGGAGGGTCTCCTTTAGCCTTCTTGTTCCTTTGATACACCATTTATGCCTCTTTGCCTAATACCTGAGATTATCCTTATAAACATATTAGGCCAAGTACTCTAGCACGGTGTCATTGTTACCAAAATAATGGATAAGGGTAAAATACCCTTACAGTAATGCCCTAATTAAATCTCATAGTAGTCATCATGATATATGTATGTGCATCTCTATTTGTCAATTGCCCAACTGTAATTTGTTCACCCAACATGCTATTTATCTTATTGGAGAGACACCACTAGTGAACTGTGGACCCCGGTCCATTCTTTTACATCTGAAATACAATCTACTGCAATCTCTGTTCTCTATTGTTTTTCGCAAACAAACATCATTCTCCACACCATACGTTTAATCCTTTGTTTTCAGCAAGCCGGTGAGATTCACAACCTCACTGTTAATTTGGGGCAAAGTATTGTGATTGTGTTGTGCAGGTTCCACGTTGGCGCCGGAATCCCTGGTGTTGCGCCGCACTACACTCCTTCACCAACAACCTTCACGTGGCCTTCATCTCCTACTGATTCGATAACCTTGGTTTCTTACTGAGGGAAACTTGCTGTTGTACGCATCACACCTTCCTCTTGGGGTTCCCAACGGACGTGTGCTTCACGCGCCATCAATGGCATATTCATGTTCAGTGCATTTTTCTGATCAACTTTCCTATATAACACATTTTATTTCGAGTTGCCAAATAAAAGTTATTAGCAGAATAGTTTTTATTATATAAAATAGATAAACATATTTCACTTTTAAATAGAAAAGGACTTGAACGAAAAGTCCAGTCGGAGATGGGACTGCGGGTTAGTTTTCATAACATCGAGGGGGTTATCATGTAAAGCCGAAGCTACAGGGACTGCGGGTTCATGAATTAAAGGATGTGGGGGCCCTTTTGCAAAACGTTTGGATCTGGGTTTGGTAGACTTTTCTCACCGAGATGGATCTGAGCCGCAGCGGATGACAGGTGGGGTCAAGGAGTCGACGTGGCAGACGACGTGGCCACCATGTGCAAGCGGCTGTGATCTTCGACGGGACGGTGAGGATGCTCGCGGGCGACTCGGTGGTTTCCAGGATGCACGGGTGGGGGCGTTCGGCGCGTCTTGTCGGTGCAGACCAGAGAGAGGCGGCGTTGTGGCAGGAGCCTCGCCGGAGCATCACCGGCAGCAAAGATCTGTGGAGGCAGCGACGGTCACCAAGGTGAGGAAAACAAAACATGAAGCTAGGGAGGAGGCGAAGATGTCTAGGGGTGCGCGTTCTCACCCTGAAGCTCAACGTGTAGATGCCGGGGCCGGAGGAGGAAGAGGTTCGCCGGAATTGTTGAATTGTCTACTGGGTCGGAGAAAGGAACGAGGTCGGAGGCGGCGATTTAGGGCGCTTTGAGTCGATTCCTTCGACGAGGTTGCAAAGTAGAACAAGGCGGAGATTTTGGTGGCGGTGGCTTGTCGAGGGGATGCGGAGATGGTGGGGCACCGGCAAAGAAGTGGCGGTGCTGTGGGGAAATACCCTCTCCCGTTTTGCTTGTAGAGGAAGAAGAAGGGGGAAGAGAGGCAGCGACACGAGGGGAGGATGGAGGAGAGGCTATGGTTTGGAGGGGATTAAAAGGGAAAGAGGGGAAGCAGGTGGCGTGGTGGGTGCGCTGCATGGTCTAGGCCATGGCGATGGTGACGGGCACAGGGGGCTCACGCCTCCTGCGTGAGGGGAAAGACGACAACGAGGAGGTAGTGCCGATTCAGCGAGCTGGGCTGAGTGGGGTCGCAGAAGAAAAAGGCCAAAGTGGCCTCGTGCGGTGGAGGGAAGAAAAGAGGGAGGTGGGCTGGGCTGGAGAGGAAAAGAGCGGGCCAGGGAGAGTGTTTCCCTTTTGTTTTTAAAAACTGGTTTGATACATCTTTTGAAAACAGAGCAAAACAAACAAAGTTTTATTTTGAAAACATCTAAAATAACTTAATTTGTTAGATAGTTTTTGTGTTAAGCTTTTGTTAAAGGAGAAGACATAGAGGAGGTTTATTAAATAAACCATATGAGAGGAAGAAACAAAATAGTTTTTATTTGAAATAATTTTTATTTGATAAAATCTTGTGAATGATATGATGCATGATGATGCAGAAAGGAGAACAAGAAAAATCTATTATGGGTATATCTGGGGTCGTTACAATCGACACCACTAACAAGGAACCTCGCCCCGATGTTCCACCTCAAGGTATGGGGGAGAGAGGTGAACTATCGGATCTTCTGGCGACGTCTTAATCTCCTCGACACCACTAACAAGAAGTCGTTGTTCCGTCGTTGATGATGCGCTTCCATCGAGATCCTCCGAAGAACAGACCTAATAGGTGAGGGGCATAGGTCGTCCAACCCGCGTAGAGACCTAAGACTCAGAAAACTCAGATAAGGGAGAATACTCAAAACTTGGAAAGGTAAGAAGAGAAAGAATAGAGGTAAGGAGAAAAATCAGAGCTAATCAGAACTTTCCAACGAAGTTTTTGACAATAGGTTTGACACTAGACACAACAACGTCTGTTGGCAAGGTTATCCTACAGGCTGGACTAGTGAGGTACCATCAACCTGAGCTCTGATACAAACTTGTGACGCCCCAAAACCGGTACCATGAGAATTCCAGCGATCCCGCCAAAATCCGCACGATATCGATTCTGAGACGCCCTCTGACACGACGTGCACGACGAAGCACACACATCATGCCAGAGGAATTAACACGAGCGGTAACATTACAACAGGATTACAACAGAGCCCACAAGAAACATATATTACAACAACGACTCCAACGAGTCAAGATACAAATATACAATACAAAGATCCAAATCATACGGAAGATCAAATACGTCCGAGTACAGACAAGATAAAAATTGGACTAACAGTTCTGAAGATAAACAACGGCGTCCATAACCCTGCCCAGGCCAAGCCGGAAGGGTAACCTTGCTAACGTCATCTTCATTGAACATGTCTTCATACCTTCCCGATTATGTCCCAAAGCAGCAATAAGTACGGGTTCGTACTTAACAAGACTTCAAAATGTATAAGCATTCGCCAACCAGTCGTACTTTGTACTTGAGGCACGCAAGAGACTTAGAGGACGCAAGAGGACGCCATAGGAAATATGGTGGGGTTAAACGGCAGCGTGCAAGCACTAAAAACCTATAGAGACACTCTACAACATTCGTCTATCAGAGAAGGTGAGAGAGCGCATAAACTATCAGTTCTATACTCTGCAAACATAACACAACCGATGCATTCCTCCTTCACAAAGGAAGAAGTACTAACAAGGCCACTCACACAGTTGATAAATTTTATTAGGTACCCGTTGTAGTAATGCTATGTTACTACGCAAGTCATTAGCAAATTATTACCATCAACATAAAGGTGTAAGTTGTTCTATGATCGAGTTAAACAGCTCCAAGCCGTCCATAACCGCAGACACGGCTTATTGATAAGATGTACACCCTGCAGGGGTTGCCCAAATGTAACCATACGCATGCTCGAACCCCACTTACTATAGGTGGAGTCTCACAACAAGACTGTTCCCAATGCAAGAGAAAGTTTAATGGACGCCACCCAACTAAGCTACCCGTGACAAAGTTTGGCCGTACTCCGATACAGACCCAGAGGTTTGCGAGGAGGGCTATGCTTGCATGAACAACCTGCTTTCGCTAAACCTGCCGCGAGATGATGTACAATACAGAATATAAACACCCGAAGGCAACAGAAAGTAAATCGCGCATATCGTGCATATGAGCAAATAAAACCAATGTTGTGGCTCCCAATAAACAGACTCGAGGAAAGGTAGTGGGTTATGGGGGTCTCACTTCCCCACCTACGGGTAGAGCGCTCAATCTCAGAACAGATAACAAGAACTCGGGTCCTAGGGGACATTAGCGAGTCAAAGTTTCGATGCTCTCGCAAAGGGGCTCACAGATGCCTCTGCTTACAATTTTAGTTGTTAACTGTTGGGGGGATGACCCCCGGTATGCCAAAGGCATGCCAAAACCGGATGGTTTAGGCCATTAAGATACCGGTTTAATGTTTATACCGGAGCACGAAGTTGAGAGTTTGGTTAAGTGAAGTTAAGTCGGTATCCCCAGGAGGGGTATACCGGAACCGGATAGAGAAAGACACTGGGCACCGGTAAGAAGTGCACTGTAGCACGTCGGCAGGACTGGTCAAAGATTCTCTCCAGAGCTAGAAGACAAAGATGAGCTAAGCAAAGTAGCTTTAAACGAAGCCCTGACGATAAAGAAGAGGATGACGCTGAAAGAAGCCGGAGGACGTCAGCCTGCTTGATTAAAGAAGACCCCGGTTTCATCTATGATTAAAGTAACTTTGTAAAGTAGTTTGTCTAGTCAAAGATGCCATTAGGGTTTCTTCCTCTGTAAGCCACCCTCTCCCCTATATAAGGAGAGGGGGCACGCCCCATACGCGGGCATGTGAGTCCTTGTATTCAGAAACCTGTAACCTTGTTGTTCATGGAATAGAGAAGATCTAGAACGGGGTTCGTCCTTGTGTCTCTCTTCTTCTACCTCTGGCCTTGGCCGAGTTCTTGAGGAAAGCACCCGGAAGTTCATCCTACCTGATCAAAAACCCTCCCCCGAATCCTCTAGCGTCCATTCGGCCCCAACTTAAGCCATCCTATGGCATCTGTCTGTTCACCACGACGACAGTTGGCGCCCACCGTGGGGCATGAAGTGGCGCTTGCTGGAGTTCACATTCGGGCGGGCATCCTCGACGTCGCCGGCCAGCGAACCGTGTCTACGCTGGTGCAGCGCATCTAATCCATGGACTTCATCAACGACAACGCGGGATGCTTCGCCAACGGCGGCATCTTCCCCAAGAACGGCCGCATCATCGAGTTCGGCAGCCATCGCGTCTACTTCGGCACAGTCCCTGTGCGCCAGCGCCTCTCGCCGGTGCTAGTGGCGCCGGATCCGCCAAGGTAGCCCTGTGCTGGCCGCGCCGCCGGCAGCGTCGAGGTGTTGATGGCTGGTGCGGCTGACGCGGGCAAGGAGGCTGTGGACGAAGGTGCCGGTCGCGCGGCATCGACATGTGCGGCCAAACCACTGCTGGAGCGTGACGCAGGCGCTGTGGGAGCATCTTCCGCACCACCGGAAACACCACTCCAAGCGGCGATGAACGTGCTGGCGACGCCCATCGCGCAGAACATCGACCCGGCAGCGGCTCAGGCGGAGCTGGAGGCACAACGCCAGAAGCTTCTCGCGAACGGCGCCGACATCGTCCGGGCGCAGTGCGAGCTGAACCTAACCCTACGTGAGTACAACGCTGCCCATGGCCTTGCTTCTGTTAGCGCTCATGCTGCTAGGATACTGGAGAACCAGCTTAAGGCTCGCAATCTAGATCAGGATTTGCGTAAGGAAATTCTTGCCGGCAAAAGTACTTCTGCATCTGTGAGCATCGTAGAGAAACCAAAGTACAGTAGCCCGGATAAAACCATAAAAGCTGCTAAGGCTGCAGTAGAGCTGTGTGATTCGCTTTTCAGAGATGCTTTGGCAAAACAGCAAGAGCGCGTGAGAGAGTTGCTTGAAACCATCGAGCAGCAAAACGCAGAGCAGCTCGCTAGGCTGAACAAGGCTGTGGCCTCAAAATCCGCGCGTTCAACAAAGAATGCCGGAAGCAAGTCCCATGGGCAGGCATCGTCCCCCCATCCGGACAGAAGAAGAGAAAAAGAGATGAATGCGCAGCAGATGACTGTGTACGATCAGTTCTTGCCGGAAAACAACAAGCCGGGCAACATGATGCCGGTAGAAAAGGCCAAGGGGCAGATCGAGGCTACGCCAGAGGAGGCTATGCCGGAAACAATCATGCCGGTAGACACGAAACCGGGAAAAATTATCGAGCTGCGAGGGCTGCGTACGAAGAGGAAACAATTCCGCCAAGGTACCGGCAAGCAAGAGCCGCGGTACCGGAACCTTACGATGAAGCAGATTCGACAAGACTCACTGCATACCGGAGCCCGTTGGGGGAACGCTTGGGAGAAAGGCACCTGCCAGAACGGGATGCGAGGCACCGTCTGGATAGAGTGTACTTGTCTGAGATGATCGAGGCAGAAGGTCCTCCAGGTCCAAAATTCTTTGGTCGAAGGATCATGAAAGAGGAACCATCAGTTCGCAACTTTCAGCTGCCCCATGACACGAAAACATACGACGGCACCACTAAGCCGGAAGACTGGCTCGCGGATTACGTGACCGCGGTATACGTCGCTGGCGGCGGAGGAAGCGTAGCAGGAGGAGGAAACCGGCGTTGGGCCGTGAGAATTGTACCATCATTCTTGGTAGGACCGGCAAGAATCTGGCTAAACAACTTGCCGGCAGGAAGCATAAATGGTTGGTTGGACTTTGAGGAAGCTTTTGTGAGTAATTTCACCAGCACATACCGGAGGCCCAACAGGCCTCAGCAGCTCGCTCTGTGCGTACAGCGCCCGCAAGAAACAGACCGGGACTACCTGGCCCGGTGGAACTCCACGAGAAACTCCTGCGAAGGAGTGATTGAAGCACAAGCAATTGCTTGGTTTAGTCAGGGATGCCGGAGAGGTTCGCCCTTGTGGCAAAAGCTGCAGTGAAACATGCCGACAACTCAGGCAGAGATGATACGTGTGGCAGATAACTATGCATTGGGAGACCCAATGCAACCGGCGGTACAAGCTGAGCCGGAACAATCAAACCCACCTCAGCAGCGCCAAGAGCAACACCGGGATAACCGGAACAACAAAAGAAGGGAAGATTTCCCGGATTGGAGATACGGTCCGCAGCAAGTTGCTGCTGTGCAAGATAACTCTGAGGCCAGCGGCAGTCAGAGGCAGAGAACCGGATCGCAGCCGTGGGCGGGTCCTAAAAACAGTGGGTCGAAAAGAAACCCTGGGGCCAGAAAAAGAATTGGCAGGAATCCTGGAAATACACCATGGAAGCCGCCATGGATCAACCTTGCCGGTGGCACACGCCGAATCCGGCTCACCCGTCAAATCACCTGACGAAGGACTGTTCCTGGACCAAATACTTGATGCTCAAGGGAGCAGTAAAAGATGCACAGGCACAAGGGTGCACCACGATGCAACCACCATCTCAAGATATGCTGCATCAGCACCAGCTACCACCACCACCACTCACCGGAGCAAATGCTCTACCGGTACAGCCTCAGCCAAACAGGCAGCAGTACCAGCAAGTCAATCAGGTGGGAGAGGGCCACGGACAACCACCTCCACCGGCACCTTTGGGCCGGAATGTTTATGAGGATCCGGATATGTGCTGTGTTCGTCACTGAGCCAACCGACAGGCAGAGCCTACGTTGCCGCTCCATGGAAGTAAACGCTGTGATGCCGGCAGTACCGAAGTACATGCAGTGGTCAGATCAAGAGATCTCCTGGTCGCTCAAGGATCACCCTAAGATAATGCCTAACCCGGGTGGTTATGCACTTGTGGTAGACCCAATCATGCATGGGCCAACTACTCGAGTCAAGTTCAGCAAGGTGCTGATAGACAATGGGAGCAGCATAAATATAATGTACCGACACACCATGAACACGTTGGGCATAACAGAAAACATGCTACAGCCAACGCGTACAACTTTCCACGGAATCGTTCTGGGCTTGTCCTGCGCTCCGGTAAGAAAAGTCCGGGTGGATGTGTCATTTGGAGGACATGACAATTGCCGGGTTGAGAACATTGAGTTCGAAGTGGTGGACCTAGACAGTCCTTACCATGCGTTGCTGGGGAGACCGGCACTGGCAGCTTTCATGGCCTCAACTCACACGGCCTATCTCAAGATGAAGATGCCGGCACCTCGTGGACCCTTGACTGTGGTGGGAAACTACAAGATCTCTCTGCAAAACGCTTCCGTCGGATCGAATTTGGCTGAGTCGCTGGTGATTGCAGAGGAAAAAAGGAGGATGCAAACTGCGGTTGCGCTGGCTCAGTCCTCACAGTTGAGCTTAGCGGCAATGAGTGCAAGCTTGAGCGCACCGGCATTTAAGCCGACGAAAGAAACAAAGGACATCGTGATGGATCCGGCTTACCCTGAGCGCACCGTTCGTATCGGTGCCGGCCTCAGTAAGGCATAGGAAAGCGCACTCGTCAGCTTCCTCCGTGAGAATCGGAATATCTTTGCCTGGTCTACAGAGGACTTGGTAGGTGTTCCGAGGGAGCTGGCTGAGCACTCTCTGAATGTCCGGAAAGATGCGAAGCCGGTGAGACAACCTTTATGCCGGTTTGCTGAGGATAGGAGGAAAATCATTGGAGAAGAAGTGACAAAGATGTTGGTGGCACGTTTCATCGTGGAAGTGACGCATACTGAGTGGCTAGCCAATCCGGTGCTGGTTGAAAAGAAGAAAGAGGAGAACCTGGAGGCAAAAGCTCCAAAGGTGTGGCGCATGTGCATCGACTACACGAACCTGAACAAGGCTTGCCCAAAAGACCCTTTCCCTTTACCCCGGATCGATCAGGTGATTGATTCCACTGCTGGGTGTGAGTTGTTGTCCTTCCTAGATGCTTACTCCGGTTTCCATCAAATCTCCCTGAAAAAAGAAGATCAAATAAAAACTGCGTTCATTACCCCGCACGGGGCTTATTGCTATGTCACTATGCCTTTTGGTTTGCGCAACGTTGGTGCAACGTACCAGCGCTGTATGCAAAAATGCTTGTTTGATCAAATTGGAAAAAATGTGCAAGTTTATGTGGATGATGTCGTGCTAAAAACAAAGGTAAAAGATACCTTAATAGACGATATCCGGCAAACATTTGATAACTTAAGAAGGTTCCGGATGAAACTTAATCCGGCGAAATGCACTTTCGGTGTCCCTGCCGGTAAGTTACTTGGTTTCCTTGTATCAAGCCGGGGCATTGAGGTGAATCCGGTAAAGATCCGGGCAATAGAAAGAATGACCATACCGCACGATCTCAAGGACGTGCAAAAGTTTACCGGAAGCTTGGCGTCGCTAAGCCGGTTCATAAGCAGATTGGGAGAAAAAGCTCTACCACTCTATGCTCTCATGAAAAAATCCGATACGTTTGTCTGGACCCCTCAGGCAGACGCGGCATTTAAAGAGCTAAAAACAATGCTAGCCACAGCACCAATACTGGCTTCACCTTTGGAAAGAGAGCCCATGTTGTTGTACATAGCGGCAACTAACCGGGTAGTAAGTGTTGTTGTGGTGGTAGAAACAGAAGAGGAAGGAAAAACCGTCCAGAGGCCGGTATACTACCTGAGCGAGGTGCTCTCCCTCTCAAAGCAAAACTACCCGCACTTCCAGAAAATGACCTATGGCGTGTTCATGGCCGCCACAAAGCTTAAGCACTACTTTGAGGAGCACCCCATGAAGGTGGTGAGTGAGGCACCCATCTCAGATATCATGTGCAACAAAGATGCTAGCGGTAGGATCGCCAAATGGGCAATCCAGATATCACCATATGTGCCAATGTAAGAAAGGAGAGATGCCATAAAATCACAAGCTTTAGCTGATTTCTTGGTTGATTGGGCGGAGATGCAATACAAGCCGCCGGAACACAAAATAGAGTACTGGAAGATGCACTTTGATGGATCCAAACTCAAAGAGGGCCTAGGTGCCGGTGTGGTGCTTACCTCACCAAAGGGAGATCATCTCCGGTATGTTTTACAAGTACATTTCAGGGCATCAAACAATGTCGATGAATACGAGGCTCTGATCCATGGGCTTAAGGTCGCAAAAGAAATCGGTGCACACCGGATCGTTTGCTACGGAGATTCAGATCTTGTGGTACAACAATGTTCCGGAGATTGGGACGCAAAAGATGCCAACATGGCCTCATACCGGTTTCACGTGCAAAAGATTGCCGGATTCTTCGAAGGGTGTGAGTTTCACCATGTGCCGCGTGCGGAAAATGAAGCCGTGGATGCTTTATCCAAGCTGGGCTCATCTAGGCAAGAAATTCCTCCCGGAATAGCCTTGGCACACTTAAGAGTACCATCGATCAAACCAAGCCCGGAGTCGGAATCAATTTTCGTACCGGAATCACATGTTGTACCAATGGATATCGATGAAGGAAACCCGAGGACCTGTTCCGGTAAACTCGGGAGCTGTGCCGGCAAACTCGGGACTCGCTGCGTCCATACCGGAGGAAGCAATGCTGGTGGATAGCATGGACATAGACGTACCGGTGTTCCTCGTTCGGGAGGCACCATCTTGGGTTAAACCTATTAAGGAATTCCTGTTCAACGGCACCTTGCCGGTTGACGAAAATGAATCCAGAAGAATCCAGAGGAGGTCCAAGGCGTACACCATCATCAACGGCGAAGTGTACAAGAGAAGTGTTACCGGTGTCCTTCAAAGGTGTGTGGAGCCGGAAGATGGGAAAGAAATGCTAGCGGAGATTCACCAAGGGGAGTGTGGGCACCACGCTTCGTCAAGAGCGCTGGTGGCAAAAGTGTTCCGGCACGGGTTCTATTGGCCCACTGCCTTGGAAAATGCTGAGGATTTGGTAAGAAAATGCAACGGGTGCCAGAGGTACGCCAAGCAAATCACACCCCAGCATCCGGTTTGAAAACCATACCGTTAACTTGGCCATTTGCTGTGTGGTGCCTTGACATGGTTGGCCCATTCAAAACTGCAAGGAGCAGCATGACCCACATTCTAGTAATGGTGGATAAGTTCACAAAGTGGCTTGAAGTAAAACCCATCGCAAAGTGTGATGGGCATACAGCGGTGAAGTTCTTGAAAGATGTTATCTTGCGATATGGCTACCCGCATAGCATTATCACAGACAATGGCTCAAACTTTGCTCAAGGTGAGTTCAAAAGGTTTTGCGAAGATAACAATATCCGGTTGGATTTGTGCTCAGTGGCACACCCACAAGGCAATGGCCAAGTTGAAAGAAAGAAAAAATGCATTGGTACTTTACGGTATCAAACCAAGACTCATCGATGTGGTGGAAAAGTCACCGGGATGTTGGCTCGATGAGCTACCGTCCATGCTGTGGAGCATAAGAACAACTCCAAACCGGTCCACCGGATACACTCCATTCTTCATGGTTTACGGAGCAGAAGCGATCATACCAACCGACATTCTCCATGACTCACCAAGGGTGCAACTCTATACCGAAGAAGAGGTAAAAGAGGCCCGAGAAAACGATGTGGACTTGCTAGAAGAAGCAAGAGAGCTGGCCTTGGCAAGAACAGCCATTTACCAGCAAAACCTCAGACGCTATCATAGCCGGAAGGTTAACCCGAGGGTGTTCCGGGAAGGAGATCTGGTGTTACGCCTGGTGCAGCGCACTGAAGGCCGACACAAGCTTTCACCCCCATGGGAGGGACCTTTCATTGTGAGCAAGGCTCTCCACAATGATGCCTACTACCTAATTGATGCACAGGAATGGAGGAAAGGAAAGGCGGACAGATCCGGAGATGAGACCAAGCGTCCATGGAACGTAGCACTATTGCGTCCTTTCTACTCATGAAGTTGTGGTGTAAGAAGTTCCTTTTTGTACCTTATTTGCTATGAATAAAAGATGTCGGAATCGAATGAATCTCGGGGACTACCCCTATTGCATGCAATATGTCTATTTTTTCAGTTCACCGGTTGCTTATTGAACGTTTTTTCTTTCCGGTTTAGTAGTGTGCTAAACCCTACCGGAGTCTTCGACTCGTCTGCTGTCCGTAACCCGGCTTCATGGCAAGCAAGATAAACCGGTAGGGGATAAGCACATGAACTGCGAAGAGAGAGAGCGGGAAAGAACAATCCGGAAAATTTAACTAACCCCGGTTGTACCGGTTTTTTGCAAAAATTTCGAATTATTTCTAAGATCAAGAAAGTGCTTGCTTGGTAAAAGAACTTTGTGCTCATACGCCAAAACGCCCAGAGAAGGTAGGCAGAGCCAAAACAAAAGAGCCAAGTGTGCATCGAATTGGATGCGGAAACAATTTCGGAATCGTTGCAGTGCAAGACAAAATCAGAACGATAAACAAAATGCTAAGTTAATAGAACAAACATAGCTTAATAAGCTATCGGTAGAGTATACCGGCAGATAACAGGTAGCATAGCCAAAGAACAGCTAAGTTTTATATTACATCATAATACCTCGGCATACCGGGGTAGAATTTAACATGCATTGTTTTAAGACAAGCAGGGGCAACCAAACAGATCACAGCAAGTGTTCAGGCAGCAGGAGCTTCGGGAGGCACGGCACCGGCGTCTGGGGCTTCGGGAGGCGCATCACCCGCTCCGGCATCTTCATCCTCCACATCCTCTTCTTCCTCTTCGTCACTGAGATAATCATTGACACCGGGAGGAGGAGGGATGAAGGTGCAGGCCTCGGCGTACTCAGCAATCCGATAGGCTTGGTCCTGCCGCTTCGCGGTGAGGACCGGATCCATATCAGTTGGAGCGTTTTCGCGCACACCAACGAGGGCGTCCAGATCCAGTTCGTCTTACCAGGAGCAGGCGACGCGCAGCACCGCATCCGCTCTGGCACGAGCCGCAGAGAACTGCCACTCGCGAATCCTCCGCCCGGCATCTTTCAGCCGCTCGGAGGTGAGCGTCAGGGTGGCCGGCAGCGCTTCTTCAGGCCACAAGACCTTATAGAGCTGGATCGCCACGTCAGGCAGGTCGGAGAGATGCCGGTCCACAGCGCGCATATGCTGGACGCGGGCAGAAAGGGCAACCAAGTGATCATAAGGATCCCAAGGCGCGGCCAGATTCAGGAATTGCTGCGCAATCCGGCGATCGGAAACTTTCTTTTCCGCGTGCACCTGTGAGTCCGGAAAGAGTTCTGCAAAATAAAGGAAAGACATAAGGAAAATGCTACCGGAACATATAAGCTTATAAGCAAAAGCCGGAAAAGAAAGAAGAAACACTTACTGAGGGCGAGCGCGTCGGTTCGCGTGACCAGCTCATCGTACTCCTTCTGCTCCGCGGTTAAGCGGGCGACCTGGTCTTCGGCAGCCTTCCGGAACTTGCCCATTTCCTCCAGCTCCGCCCTCAGCACCGCAGATGGAGTTGGCTGAATCATCCACAACCTCCGCCAGCCTGGCCTCGGCTCGCCGCCTTGGCATCCTTCAGCTCTTGGTCATCGCTGGAGCGCGGCCTGGATAGCCTGGTCCTTGAGCTCCCTGGTGATAGTCTTCTGGGCATCCAGGGCCTTCTGGTGATCCCGGATGAGCTGCTCCTTTTCAGCTGGAATCCGGAAAAAGAAATTCATACAAAAGTATAACCGGTAAAGCACGGAAAGACGACGCAACCGGAGAAAAAGCAGTACCTTGAAGGTTGCTAAGCTGGGTCTTGAGGGCCTCAATGGAGGCCTCCGGAATGGCTGTTGTGCGAAAATTCGTAAGTACTAAGAAGCAAAATCTGTGCATAAGAAAGAAGACGGATGCACAAAGGAAACAAACCTTGGCAGTGGCTGTGGGCCTCGGCAAGGTCCCGATGCTCCCAGAGAAGCTCCTCGAAGAGCTGCTTCCGAGCATCCGCCGTGCTCTGTTCAAAGGAAAATAATTGTGAGAAAGAAGCCGGTTTCTCCATGCTTTTACCTAAGTTTCACGCTAAGATCTGCGATCTTAACCCGAAGCTCGGGGACTGGCTATGCCGGTTTTTTGAGTGTTTACCTAAGCTTCGCGCTAAGATCTGCGTTCTTAACCCGAAACTCGGGGACTGGCTATGCCGGTTTTTCAAGTTTTTGCTTAAGTTTCGCGCTAAGAGCTGCGCTCTCAACCCGAAACTCGGGGACTGGGAGGATGTATATGAATCCGGAAAGAGCAAAACCGGCATCTATAGAAAAGTTGCAAAAAGATTGGTGAAACTTACCACCACGCTGCTGGTGGCGTCATGCCACGCATTGTCGAACTCCTTCACTGCGCGCTTGAGCCGCATGAAGTGTTCCTCTGTGCACCGGGGTCCAGCGGGGTCTGGCACCGGGAGCCGGTCCTTCCCCAGGCCGCGGGTGGATGCAGATATATCCGCATCATTCCACTTTTGTGCGTAGGGGAGAAGGTGCCCCAGGTCGCGGCCTTCGCGCTTCAGCTCAACGATCCGGCCCAAGAGACCGGAAGGTTTTTCTCCAACCGCAGCAGTGGCGGGGCTGACGTGCAGCACCAGAGGCTGCGGGCCAGTGGCTGAGGTGCTGCCCTCCATAGCCTTTCCCCTGGAAGCCCCCGGCTTGAAGAACTTCATGATCTTGAGGGTCTCAGGCGGCGGCGTCGGCTTGGCCGCGGAGGGCTCTTGGCTTAGCAGCGGCGTTGGGGTGGCCCTAGTAGGCTCAAGGATAGGAGCTTCTGGCGGCGGTGTAGAGGAGGCCGGCGCGGAAGTATCCGGCGCGGCCTTGGAGGGGGAAGAGCTAGAGTGCTTCTTCTTCTTCTTCGGGGCGAGAGGAACCAGAGGTTCCGCCCGCCCGGCAGCTTCATCGTCGGCGCCGGTGTTGCTGGCGCCGGTATCTTGGTTCTCTGGAGGGGAAGTGAGATCCTCCTCCGCGCGGTGATCAGGAAGTGTAGGGGCCGCGCGCCCCGCACTTGTGGTGCCTCCCAGAGAGGAGGCAGAAAGGTCGCCGGTACCGGAAGGTACCGGGCTTGACTGAGGAGGAGGAGTTGGGGTCCTTGCGGTTCCCTCGGAGGTTTACGGCTTCGAGCCGCTGGTGCTCTTGGAGAGCTTGAGCGCAGGGCTGAACAAGAGAGAGAGAGAAAAGATCAAAAAGAGCAAGAGAAAGGGAAAGTTTGGAAAACGAAGCAAATAGAGAAACAAAGATCTTACCCAGAAGAGACCGGCATCTGCTTATTCTTGTAGCGCCTCTTGCCAGTCTCTTTCCCCCCAAGGACTTCCGTCCGGAAGCGTTTGGCGGGGGGAGCTTGGCTGGAGCCGGCGTCAGGTGCAGGCGCCTTGTTCTTCTTGCTCTGAGGCATGAGCTTCTCCAGGAACTCGTGGCCGACCTCGGCCTGTAGGGGAGCCACGTGCTCGTGAACCTGTGGTTCGGGGCCGGCTGAGGGAGCGTCTACAGAAGGAAAATAGAAACAATACATAAGAGACCGGAAGAGGATGCTACCTCAAGCATGGTGAGCTCATCGTCGGAACCAGAAGCCGCAGAAGAAAAGTTACCAGGGCGCTGAGTGGGGATGCGGCCCATCTTGAGATCGTGCCAAGGGACGAAGGGATCTGGGTCAACCTTGTCCAAAGGGCGCTTCCGGCAAGGGCCTCGCCGATCTGATTCGATGCGAGGGAAGCGGTCCTTGGCCTGAAAACAAAAAGAAAAACAGTTAGCCGCAATATAAAAGTTACCGGTAGAACAGCCCGGGGGGCGCAATCTCTTACTTCGTTGGTTGGAGGGTTGAGGGAGCTGAGAGGCAAGAAGCCCCACTCCCAGTCATCCGACATGTCCGTTTGGCATATTTGGTTAGCCTTGCGGACTAAATCCGCTTTGCTTAAGGGAAGGCCGGTGATCTTGGTGGGATCGCCAGGGCCGTACATCTCGCTTATCTTGTGCGCCCGGCGCTTAAGGGGAAGCACCCGGCGGCAGATGAAGGTGCGGATAATATCATCGGAGCAGATGTTGGTCTCCTTCATCAGCTTCTCCATGAAGCGTATGACCCGGTTCGTCTCAATGTGATCCGTACCCGGGAAGTAGCCCCAGTTGACCTTGGTGGGCGGCGCCGGATTGAAAGCCGGCAGATTGATGAGATCCGCGGCGCCGTTGTTCTTCACGTAGAAGAACGTCGTCTGCCACTGATGTCTACGGGTGCTTCTATTCTTGTAGACAGTGTTGGGCCTCCAAGAGCAGAGGTTTGTAGAACAGCAGCAAGTTTCCCTTAAGTGGATCACCCAAGGTTTATCGAACTCAGGGAGGAAGAGGTCAAAGGTATCCCTCTCATGCAACCTCCGCAACCACAAAGCAAGAAGTCTCTTGTGTCCCCAACACACCTAATAGGTGCACTAGTTCGGCGAAGAGATAGTGAAATACAAGTGGTATGAATGAATATGAGCAATAGTAACGGCGCCGGAAAAGTGCTTGCTGGCGTGCGGTTGATGGTAGTAATATTGCAGGAAGTAAAGATGCAAGTAAAACGAGTAAACAAGCAGCGATAGCGATATTTAGGAACAAGGCCTAGGGATCATACTTTCACTAGTGGACACTCTCAACATTGATCACATAACAGAATAAATAGATAGATGCTAGACTCTACACCCTCTTGTTGGATGATGAACACCACTAACTGTGTAGGATTACACGAACCCTCAATGCCGGAGTTAACAAGCTCCACAATATTCAATGTTCATATTTAAATAACCTTAGAGGGCATAACAGATCAACAAAACCAAACCAAGTACTAACATAGCATGCACACTGTCACCTTCACACTACGAAAGGAGGAATAGATCACATCAATACTATCATAGCAATAGTTAACTTCATAATCTACAAGAGATCACAATCATAGCCTACGCCAAGTACTACACGATGCACACACTTGTCACCATTACACCGTGCGGGAGGAATAAACTACTTTAATAACATCACTAGAGTAGCACACAGATAAATTGTGATACAAAACACATTGCAATCATAAAGAGATATAAATAAGCACTTCACTATGCCATTCATAACAGCGAATAAGTATTCTGTGAAATATAGCCTAAGAGACCCACACGATGCACACACTGTCACCTTTACACACGTGGGACAAGGAGTCTCCGGAGATCACATAAGTAAAACCCACTTGACTAGCATAATGACATCTAGATTACAAGCATCATCATATGAATCTCAATCATGTAAGGTAGCTCATGAGATTATTGTATTGAAGCACATAGGAGAGAGATGAACCACATAGCTACCGGTACAGCCCCGAGCCTCGATGGAGAACTACTCCCTCCTCATGGGAGACAAGCAGCGTTGATGAAGATGGCGGTGGTGTCGATGGAGGAGCCTTCCGGGGAACTTCCCGTCCCGGCGGCGTGCCGGAACGGAGACTCCTGTCCCCGGATCTTGGCTTCGCGATGGCGGCGGCTGCGGAAGGTTTCTCGTACCGTGGCTTTTCCGTATCGAGGTTTTAGGTCAGGGACCTTTAAATAGGCGAAGAGGCGGAGTCGGAGGGGCTACGAGGCGGCGACACAACAGGGGGGCGCGGCCCAGGCCCTGGCCGCGCCGCCCTATCATCTGGGGCCCACAGGGCCCTCCTTTGGTGGCTCTCGGGTGTTCTGGAAGCTTCGTGGAAAAATAGGATGCTGGGCATTGATTTCGTCTGATTCCGAGAATATTTCCTTACTAGGATTTCTGAAACCAAAAACAGCAGAAAACAACGAATCGGCCCTTCGGCATCTCGTCAATAGGTTAGTTCCGGAAATCGCATATATATGACATAAAGTATGCATAAAACATGTAGATATCATCAATAATGTGGCATGGAACATAAGAAATTATCGATACGTCAGAGACGTATCAGCATCCCCAAGCTTAGTTCCTGCTCGTCCCGAGCAGTAAACGATAACAAAGATAATTTCTGGAGTGACATGCCATCATAACCTTGATCATACTATTGTAAGCATATTTAATGAATGCAGCGATCAAAACAATGGTAATGACATGAGTAAACAACTGAATCATAAAGCAAAGACTTTTCATGAATAGTACTTCAAGACAAGCATCAATAAGTCTTGCATAAGAGTTAACTCATAAAGCAATAAATCAAAGTAAAGGTATTGAAGCAACACAAAGGAAGATTAAGTTTCAGCGGTTGCTTTCAACTTATAACATGTATATCTCATGGATAGTGTCAATGTAAAGTAATATAACAAGTGCAATATGCAAGTATGTAGGAATCAATGCACAGTTCACACAAGTGTTTGCTTCTTGAGGTGGAGAGAAATAGGTGAACGGACTCAACATAAAAGTAAAAGAAAGGTCCTTCAAAGAGGAAAACATCGATTGCTATATTTGTGCTAGAGCTTTTATTTTGAAAACATGAAACAATATTTTCAACGGTAGTAATAAAGCATATGTATCATGTAAATTATATCTTACAAGTTGCAAGCCTCATGCATAGTATACTAATAGTGCTCGCACCTTGTCCTAATTAGCTCGGATTACCGGGATTATCATCGCAATACACATGTTTTAACCAAGTGTCACAAAGGGGTACCTCTATGCCGCTTGTACAAGGGTCTAAGGAGAAAGTTCGCATTGGATTTCTCGCTTTTGATCATTCTTCAACTTAGACACCCATACCGGGACAACATAGACAACGGATAATGGACTCCTCTTTTAATGCTTAAGCATTCAACAGTTAATATTCTCATAAGAGATTGAGGTTTTATGTCCAAACCGAAACTTCCACCATGATTCATGGCTTTAGTTAGCGGCCCAATGTTCTTCTCTAACAGTATGCATACTCAAACCATTTGATTGTGAAAACCGCCCTTACTTCGGACAAGACGAACATGCATAGCAACTCACATGATATTCAACAAAGGTAAAAAGTTGATGGCGTCCCCGTAAAACATGGTTACCGCACAACAAGCAACTTAATAAGAGATAAAGTGCATAAGTACATATTCAATACCACAATAGTTTTTAAGGCTATTTTGTCCCATGAGCTATATATTGCAAAGGCGAATGATGGAAATTTAAAGGTAGCACTCAAGCAATTTACTTTGGAATGGCGGAGAAATACCATGTAGTAGGTAGGTATGGTGGACACAAATGGCATAGTGGTTGGCTCAAGGATTTTGGATGCATGAGAAGTATTCCCTCTCGATACAAGGTTTAGGCTAGCAAGGTTATTTGAAACAAACACAAGGATGAACTGGTGCAGCAAAACTCACATAAAAGACATATTGTAAACATTATAAGACTCTACACCGTCTTCCTTGTTGTTCAAAACTCAATACTAGAAATTATCTAGACTTTAGAGAGACCAATTATGCAAACCAAATTTTAGCAAGCTCTATGTATTTCTTCATTAATAGGTGCAAAGTATATGATGCAAGAGCTTAAACATGAGCACAACAATTGCCAAGTATCAAATTATTCAAGACATTTTATCAATTACTACATGTAGCATTTTCCGTTTCCAACCATATAACAATTAACGAAGCAGTTTCAACCTTCGCCATGGATATTAAAAGCTAAGAACACATGTGTTCATATGAACCAGCGGAGCGTGTCTCTCTCCCACACAAGAATTTATTCAAACAAAAACACAAACAAAAGCACACAGACGCTCCAAGTAAAGTACATAAGATGTGACCGAATAAAAATATAGTTTCAAGAGAAGAAACCTGATAATTTGTCGATGAAGAAGGGGATGCATTGGGCATCCCCAAGCTTAGATGCTTGAGTCTTCTTGAAATATGCAGGGGTGAACCACCGGGGCATCCCCAAGCTTAGAGCTTTCACTCTTCTTGATCATAGTATATCATCCTCCTCTCTTGACCCTTGAAAACTTCCTCCACACCAAACTCGAAACAAACTCATTAGAGGGTTAGTGCATAATCAAAAATTCACATGTTCAGAGGTGACACAATCATTCTTAACACTTCTGGACATTGCACAAAGCTACTGGAAGGTAATGGAACAAAGAAATCCATCCAACATAGCAAAAGAGGCAATGCGAAATAAAAGGCAGAATCTGTCAAAACAGAACATCCCGTAAAGACGAATTTTAAAATAGCACCAGACTTGCTCAGATGAAAATTCTCAAATTGAATGAAAGTTGCGTACATATCTGAGGATCACTCACGTAAATTGGCATAATTTTCTGAGTTACCTACAGAGAATTAGGCCCAGATTCGTGACAGCAAGAAATTTGTTTCTGCGCAGTAATCCATATCTAGTATGAACCTTACTATCAAAGACTTTACTTGGCACAACAATGCAACAAAATTAAGATAAGGAGAGGTTGCTACAGTAGTAACAACTTCCAAGACACAAATATAAAATAGAGGTACTGTAGTAAAATAAACACATGGGTTATCTCCCAAGAAGTTCTTTCTTTATAGCCATTAAGATGGGCTCGTGAGTTTTAATGATGCACTCGCAAGAAATAGTAGTTGAAGCAAAAGAGAGCATCAAGAGGAAAATTCAAAACAAATTTAAGTCTAACATGCTTCCTATGCATAGGAATCTTGTAAATAAACAAGTTCATGAAGAGCAAAGTGACAAGCATAGGAAGATAAAACAAGTGTAGCTTCAAAAATTTCAGCACATAGAGAGGCATTTTAGTAACATGAAAATTTCTACAACCATATTTTCCTCTCTCATAATAACTTTCAGTAGCAACATGAGCAAATTCAAAAATATAACTATCACATAAAGCATTCTTATCATGAGTCTCATGCATAAAATTATTACTCTCCACATAAGCATAATCAATTTTATTAGTAATAGTGGGAGCAAATTCAATAAAGTAGCTATCATTATTATTCTCATCATTAAATATAGGAGGCATATTATAATCATAATCAAATTTATCCTCCATAACAGGCGGTACTAAAAGACCAATATCATTATAATCATCATAAATCGGAGGCAAAGTATCATCAAAGTAAATTTTCTCCTCAATGCTTGGGGGACTAAAAACATCATGCTCATCAAAGCCAGCTTCCCCAAGCTTAGAATTTTCCATATCATTAGCAACAATGGTGTTCAAAGCGTTCATACTAATATGTTCCATAGGTTTTTTAATTTTCGCATCAAACCATCCATGTCTTAAATCAGGAAATAGAATAAGAAGCTCATTGTTGTCCATTATGCCTAACTAGTGTAAACAAGAAACAAAAAGATGCAATTGCAGGATCTAAAGGAAATAGCTTCGAGCACACACACAACGGCAACAGAAAAGTACTTAGTTTCCTGGGACCGGAGTATGAGAGCCTTTTACCTTTCCTCCCCGGCAACGGCGCCAGAAAAGTGCTTGATGTCTACGGGTGCTTCTATTCTTGTAGACAGTGTTGGGCCTCCAAGAGCAGAGGTTTGTAGAACAGCAGCAAGTTTCCCTTAAGTGGATCACCCAAGGTTTATCGAACTCGGGGAGGAAGAGGTCAAAGGTATCCCTCTCATGCAACCCCGCAACCACAAAGCAAGAAGTCTCTTGTGTCCCCAACACACCTAATAGGTGCACTAGTTCGGCGAAGAGATAGTGAAATACAAGTGGTATGAATGAATATGAGCAGTAGTAACGGCGCCAGAAAAGTGCTTGCCGGCGTGCGGTTGATGGTAGTAATATTGCAGGAAGTAAAGATGCAGTAAAACAGTAAACAAGCAGCGATAGCGATATTTAGGAACAAGGCCTAGGGATCATACTTTCACTAGTGGACACTCTCAACATTGATCACATAACAGAATAAATAGATAGATGCTAGACTCTACACCCTCTTGTTGGATGATGAACACCACTAACTGTGTAGGATTACACGAACCCTCAATGCCGGAGTTAACAAGCTCCACAATATTCAATGTTCATATTTAAATAACCTTAGAGTGCATAACAGATCAACAAAACCAAACCAAGTACTAACATAGCATGCACACTGTCACCTTCACACTACGAAAGGAGGAATAGATCACATCAATACTATCATAGGAATAGTTAACTTCATAATCTACAAGAGATCACAATCATAGCCTACGCCAAGTACTACACGATGCACACACTGTCACCATTACACGGTGCAGGAGGAATAAACTACTTTAATAACATCACTAGAGTAGCACACAGATAAATTGTGATACAAAACACATTGCAATCATAAAGAGATATAAATAAGCACTTCACTATGCCATTGATAACAGCGAATAAGTATTCCGTGAAATATAGCCTAAGAGACCCACACGGTGCACACACTGTCACCTTTACACACGTGGGACAAGGAGTCTCCGGAGATCACATAAGTAAAACCCACTTGACTAGCATAATGACATCTAGATTACAAGCATCATCATATGAATCTCAATCATGTAAGGCAGCTCATGAGATTATTGTATTGAAGCACATAGGAGAGAGATGAATCACATAGCTACCGGTACAGCCCCGAGCCTCGATGGAGAACTACTCCCTCCTCATGGGAGACAGCAGCGTTGATGTAGATGGCGGTGGTGTCGATGGAGGAGCCTTCCGGGGGCACTTCCCCGTCCCGGCGGCGTGCCGGAACAGAGACTCCTGTCCCCAGATCTTGGCTTCGCGATGGCGGCGGCTCTGGAAGGTTTCTCGTACCGTGGCTTTTCCGTATCGAGGTTTTAGGTCAGGGACCTTTAAATAGGCGAAGAGGCGGAGTCGGAGGGGCTACGAGGCGGCGACACAACAGGGGGGCGCGGCCCAGGCCCTGGCCGCGCCGCCCTATCATCTGGGGCCCACAGGGCCCTCCTCTGGTGGCTCTCGGGTGTTCTGGAAGCTTCGTGGAAAAATAGGATGCTGGGCATTGATTTCGTCCGATTCCGAGAATATTTTCTTACTAGGATTTCGAAACCAAAAACAGCAGTAAAACAAAGCAACAGCCCTTCGGCATCTCGTCAATAGGTTAGTTCCGGAAAACGCATAAATATGACATAAAGTATGCATAAAACATGTAGATATCATCAATAATGTGGCATGGAACATAAGAAATTATCGATACGTCGGAGACGTATCAGCCACAACCGGCAAGACTCGAGGCCGTTGAACTGAAAAAAGGGGCTCCCTTGGCGGGAGCCGATGATACAAGACCCGCATTGTACGTGGGGTTTGGGCTTGGGAATATCCTTGCCCTGGACCGAATTGATCCGGAGAGAGAAGAAGCGAGCAAAGGTCTCGCGAGCAGGATGGATGCCGATATAGCCTTCCATGAAGGCAACAAAGCAAGAGAGATAGAAAACGGCGTTGCCGGGAAGGTGGTGAGGCTGGAGTCGATAAAAATCAAGAATTTGGCGGAAGAAGTCGGAGGCAGGAAGGCCGAAGCCACGCTCGAAGTGAGCAAGAAAGACAACGAACTCACCGGGTTCAAGCACCGGTTCGATCTCGTCGCCTGGAAGCCGGCAGGAGACTCCCTCCGGTATCCTCCTAGACCGGTAAAGCCAGTCTATCTCGTGTTGTGTCACGTCGGAACCTCTCCAGGCTCCGCGTGTGATACCGGAAAGATCTTTTCCGGGGGCCCGGCTGGAGCTGCCGGCCTCTTGGTCTCTGCCGGATTCGGCTTTCATCCGGGCGAGATCTGCGGTTAGCCCGTCGGAAGTTCTGCTCCCTTGACTACTAGAGGATGAGGCGGAGAGAAACTCTTCGCTAGACATATGGATCTGAGAAACGCCGGTGTCTACCCGCAAAACAGAGTTCCCAAGAACTACCCTCGCGCGAAGATCTACGAGTAAAAGAAAAAGCAAAAGAAAAGAATGAATAAATATGCTACCAACCCAAGATCTGGAAAACGAGAAAAGGATAGCAAACAATCATTGGGACTCACCTGAGGCAGCGGGAGGCACAAGGAAGAAGTTCACCGAAGAAATGGCGAGCCCCTGGCCCTCGACGAAGGCCGGCGACGGAGAAGGGCGAGGTCCGCCGGAGGAAGCTCGAATCAGCGGTGAAGAGGGAATGCAGCAGGAACTCCGCGCGGTGAAGAGCTTCAGCGCAGCGAGAGCAGCGTCGCAACATCGACGGGAGCAGCGCTCTGGCGGCGACCGGCGGCGGAGAGGAAGCAAGAGGCGAAGGGCTCGAAGTGCTCTGGAAATGGGGGCAAATGCGAAGAAGAAGATGAAGTGGAACCGCTCCGCCCTCATATGGAGAGGAAAGGAAGTGGGCCGAAAACTGCTGGGCCGCGGTGGTTCGCGTCGTGGGCTACCACGTGGCGCGAGAATACACGCGCAGAAAACATAGTGCCACAGGAAGGCCACACGGATCCGATACGGCGGTCGGGATCCGGTGTGGCACCATAAATGCTGACGCGGGAGCCGAAGGGAAGTGACCCCTGACACTGGCGCATCAGACACAGTGTGCATGTCACTGACAGGCGCTGTACCCGAGAAATTCTCGACTTCGCCGAGGAGAGAGTTAATGATAAAGATGCCGGGGAATAAGATACCGGAGGCACCTTGAAAAGAGGGAAAGAAGTAAGTCCGGCACAGATGCCGGAGATCTAGGCTCATCGCCGGAAAGATTAAACCGGTACCTTAGGATATGAGAACCTGGCATGGTCCGTCGGATAGGATCCACTAGACTATACCAGCTTCGGGGACTAATGTTGGGGGGATGACCCCCGGTATGCCAAAGGCATGCCAAAACCGGATGGTTTAGGCCATTAAGATACCGGTTTAATGTTTATACCGGAGCACGAAGTTGAGAGTTTGGTTAAGTGAAGTTAAGCTGGTATCCCCAGGAGGGGTATACCGGAACCGGATAGAGAAAGACACTGGGCACCGGTAAGAAGTGCATTGTAGCACGTCGGCAGGACTGGTCAAAGATTCTCTCCAGAGCTAGAAGACAAAGATGAGCTAAGCAAAGTAGCTTTAAACGAAGCCCTGACGATAAAGAAGAGGATGACGCTGAAAGAAGCCGGAGGATGTCAGCCTCCTTGATTAAAGAAGACCCCGGTGTCATCTATGCTTAAAGTAACTTTGTAAAGTAGTTTGTCTAGTCAAAGATGCCATTAGGGTTTCTTCCTCTGTAAGCCACCCTCTCCCCTATATAAGGAGAGGGGGCACGCCCCATACGCGGGCATGTGAGTCCTTGTATTCAGAAACCTGTAACCTTGTTGTTCATGGAATAGAGAAGACCTAGAACGGGGTTCGTCCTTGTGTCTCTCTTCTTCTACCTCTGGCCTTGGCCGAGTTCTTGAGGAAAGCACCCGGAAGTTCATCCTACCTGATCAAAAACCCTCCCCCGAATCCTCTAGCGTCCATTCGGCCCCAACTTAAGTCATCCTATGGCATCTGTCTGTTCACCACGATGACATTAACATTAAGTAAAGCATGAGTATCTCCAACAAATATATCCATAAACCATGTGTCATGATTCCCCAACAGATAACCCAACAAGATAACGATAGCGAAACGAGATATAATGGCACTAGCATGCACTACGACTCGCAAGGCAGAACCGATAAACAAACAACAGCTGTAGGAGGGTGGTGGAGGCAATATGGGCTGCTTCAGGTAACAAGTGGGTAGGACACGTGACAAAAACACAACTCAAGGATAGCATAAGAGAGAAGTCAAAATAAAATAGGTGAGCGACTGCTGCAGAGACATGAGTTTAGGAAATGCTTGCATGTTAAAGGTTGTCGAAGAACATCCAGAGAACTTGTCGTAGCTCGCATCAACTCATCGTCCTATCCATGAAGAAGCAAAGTGCTACAACAAACAACAGATGCAACACTTACTACTACGGAAGAAGAATCGACATGATGATATGCATGACATGGCAAAGATGATGTGATGCAACTTATCCATATTAATCGGAGTCGGAACCCCGGACAAACAAATTAGGTTGGAGTTGCATTTTTTACCGACAAAGTTAAGTGTTGATTAGCATAGCATAACATGACAAGGGTGCGTTACTTCAATGTTAAACGGAGTGGGGAAAACCACGTCAATGTTCCGAAATACTCCGCATATATGTGAGGTGGATATGCGTAACTATCAACGCAAGACATGATGCGAGATGCAAACAGGTGTATGGATGGCATATTCATGTTCAGTGCATTTTTCTTATCAACTTCCATATATAACACATTTTATTTCGAGTTGCCAAATAAAAGTTATTAGAAGAATAGTTTTTATTATATAAAATAGATAAACATATTTCATTTTTAAATAGAAAAGGACTTGAACGAAAAGTCTAGCCGGAGAAGGGATTGCGGGTTAGTTTTGATAACATCCATGGGGTTATCATGTAAAGCCGAAGCTACATGGACTGCGGGTTCATGAATTAAAGGATGCAGGGGCCCTTTTGCAAAACATTTGGATCTAGGTTTGGTAGAATTTTCTCACCGAGATGGATCTGATCCGCAGTGGATGACATGTGGGGTCAAGGAGTCGATGTGGCAGACGACGTGGTGGACGATGTGGCCACCATGTGCAAGTGGCGGTGATCACCGACGGGATGGCGAGGATACTCGCGGGCTACTCGTTGGTTTCTAAGATGCACGGGTGGGGGCGTTCGGCGCGTCTCGTCGGTGCAGACCGGAGAGAGGTGGCGTTGTGGTAGGAGCCTCGCCGGAGCATCACCGGCGGCAAAGATCTGTGGAGGCGGCGACGGTCACCAAGGTTACGTAAACAAAACAGGAAGCTAGGGAGGAGGCGAGGATGTCTAGGGGTGCGCGTTCTCACCCTGAAGCTCAACGTGTAAACGTCGGGGCCGGAGGAGGAAGACGTTTGCCGGAATTGTTGAATTGATCCACCGGGTCAGAGAAAGTAACGAGGTCGGAGGCGACGATTTAGGGCGCTTTGAGTCGATTCCTTCGACGAGGTTGCAGAGGAGAACAAGGCGGAGATTTCGGTGGCGGTGGTTTGTCGAGGGGATGCCGGAGATGGTGGGGCGCCAGAGAAGAAGTGACGGTGCTATGGGGAAATACCCTCTCCCGTTTTGCTTGCGGAGGAAGAAGAATGGGGGAAGAGAGGCGGCGGCGCGAGGGGAGGATGGAGGATAGGCCAGGGTTTGGAGGGGATTAAAAGGGAAAGAGGGGGAGAAGGTGGCGCGGTGGGTGCGCTACGTTGTCTAGGCCATGTCGATGGTGACGTGCACGGGGGGGGGGGGGGGTCACGCCTCCTGCGTGAGGGGAAAGACGACAACGAGGAGGTCGTACCGATTCAGCGAGCTGGGCTGAGTGGGGTCGCAGAAGAAAAAGGCCAAAGTGGCCTGGTGCGGTGGAGGGAAGAAAAGAGGGAGGTGGGCTGAGCTGGAGAGGAAAAGAGCGGGCCAGGGAGAGTGGTAGGGTTTTGTTTTAAATTCTTTTTTCCCATTTTGTTTTTAAAAACTGGTTTGATACATCTTTTGAAAATAGAGCAAAACAAACAAAGTTTTATTTTGAAAACATTTAAAATAACTTTATTTGTTACATAGTTTTGGTGTTAAGGTTTTGTTCAAGGAGAAGACATAGAGGAGGTTTATTAAATAAACCATTTGAGAGGAAGAAACAAAATAGTTTTTATTTGAAATAATGTTTATTTGATAAAATCTTGTGAATGATATGATGCATGATGCATGATGATGCATAAAAGAAAAAGAACAAGCAAAATCTATTATCGGTATATCCGGGGCCGTTACATCCAACGGAAACGTCTTGTCCAGCATCCACCTCTCCAAACCATCATCATCGGTTCCCAGAGCCAAACAACAAAAGTGAGTTTAACAATGCATATGACACAGATCTTCCCATCCCTGGTCTCACCGGCAACAAGTGCTTCTTGCCCTTCTACGTGAGGCACATCGACCCGAGAGAACTGCATCGTAGCCGTGTTGAGCACTCACGCCGTGACTAGACTCTCTGCTACCAAGTAGATGGACCCATTCACCAGCTTTCCGTTGTCAGGGGTGTACTTCTCGTCCAAAGGCTGAAACACGGGCCGCATATTTGCAGTGAACACCAACGGGAAAATCTGCCACTCTCTAGTTTCTGATGAGAGGACGGCGGCTTGGGCCCCGTAGTCTTCGCTGCAGACGCAGATAACGCGGAACGGGCCTTGGTCTTCTTCCGGGGAGAGGATATGGTACTCGATGCACATGTCTTCGCAGATCTTGTCAGGCGGCGTGGGGAAGAGATGTAGGGCACGCGTCAGGGGGTTGTAGACGGCCAAGCCATCGGTTTTGTTATAGCTGATGAGAACGGCATACCCATCGTGGCAGTTCTTGATTCCCCACTCAGGGGTGGAGCCTTCGTCGTCGGGAAGGCGGGTGAGGAGGAAATTGGCGCCACAGACGGCCGCGGTGAGGTCCGGGTCGGAGCGCAGGCGGACAGGGCGGAAGGCAAGGGTGTCGGATTCAAAGATGTCGAGTAATAGGCCGAGGAGTGGAGACGAATGGAGGTCGCGGAAGCGGCGGCGGATGAGCGGACGGCGTGGAGAGAGGAGCGGCTGGTGAGGGTGGCGCGGACGAGGGTTGGGAGGGAGGGGAGGCGGAGGAATATCTCCAGAAGGAGGTCGTCGCCGAGGGCGCATATGGTGGTCGGAGCTGGTGGGGATTTCGCCAGCGGCTCACATGCCATGGGAACACAGGGAATGAGTGAAGGTTGTCTAGTTTCAACCAAAGATAGAAGAAAGAAGCAAAGAGCCGTGAGTGCAAGAAAGCTCACGGGCCAATATGGGTCGGCGCCCAGTATGCTAGATGTGACTTGTGCAGTTCCGCTATAACAAAAAAAAAAAGGTGAGCAGGCAAACCAAAGAATATACCCTAAACTTCCGTTACACTTTGAAAGACAGGTTTAAATTCAATACAACTGACCGGTAGAATTTGCCGACTAGCAATGTATGCAACATATACAAAGATATATCTCGGAATATTTGCTTCGATACAAAGATCTGCCCCTGTTGTTTTACATAGACTTAGTGAAACACTAAGCAATAATGATTATCACACCTTTTAGACTGCTACACAACATTCGAGTAGGTCAATAGTTGCAAGTACTTAGCTAGTTAGCTTCACTGTATCGTCCATCATTTCCTTCCCTCATTACATTTGCTTGCCACCTAACAGTTAAAATGACGTTCACTGAAAGAGGTTTCCCTGGGAAACAACTATACAGTATGCTGAACCAGCCTGTAGATTTGCAACTCCGGTTTCTACCCAGTGTAGCTTCATAATTTGAAAGAACGTTTGTTGTGTTGAATGGAACACAGGATTTTCCTTCAGGGCATCAGGAGACCTATGATATAGTTCACTGAGCAGACATCACCTCAACAGTTTTGAGCAGCTAACAGGGGTTAGTTGGCTGCAAAACAGATAGTGATGCAGTCAGAAAATATGAATAAGCTGAATCTAGATTTAAGAAAAAAACATCGTAGCATGGGATTTATCTTTCTTCTTCTGGCATTACATGCATATAGGAGCATTAGTTCCTGGCTCCACACGTGCCTAACATCCAAATCTGAAATTGCTTCAAATTGTTGACCAACATATTACGATGTGAACTACAATCACGTATATATTAATAGCTATCTCAGTTGTCTTGTAATCATGTGATTTTTACATTTTTCCTAATTTACTAATACAGTGGAGAGTACAGATATATTACTAGGATCAACATGCTTCTTTACATTTACAGTACAACCATTTTGTACAGATAACAAAAAGCTATTCAATCATAATTGCTTTATATATATGCATGATGAACAGGATAACTTACAAGACCTTGCTAATAAAAACAACTGAGAAAAGGAGAGTTCTTACTCGACAACTTAGAAATCTCGTCAAAAAATATTTCTTTAGGGGCATGGAAGCAAAGTAGCCTTTCTCGAGCTTTTCATATGCAGTGTCATGAGCAATATGAATTAAGATACTTGTGCAGGAGAGCAGCTGCATCTTGATTTTTGCAGAACTTTGGATCCATGTGAGGCTAGGTACGAGCACCAAAATAAAGTGATATTACATCAAGAATGGCACAGAGAAAAATGTAGGCAATGTAGCTAAAAAAATCTATGTACAATCTGTTCCCAGTATCACCAAAAGTAGTTTATGTGGAAGTGACTGTACTTAATTACCTCACATAACTATGGTTTGCTTTATCTGTATTAGTGTGAAAAGAAGAAAACATCCAATAGAGGAACACCACGATTTGTTTAGCGCTAAGAAAACAACGGACTATATTTAACATTGTTTATGCAGCAACACGATCAAGAGAAGCAAGAAGGTTGAAACACGATATTTGGCTTTGCAACTACATGGTAGATTTATGCAAAGTGCTAGAATATGGGTACCCACATGATTGATTATATTTCCATCTGACTCAAGAGAGCTTGAGAAATCTTGGTAAAAGGGTAAATGGGAACCGTCCTAGTTGGCATTCAGGAAATATATTGTCAATCACAGGGAATACTTTTTGGCAATGATCAAAGAAACCTGCAGACAAGATGAAATTGTTCTAATTATTACATGATCTGGGAATCTTGCCCGTTAATATTCATTTTCTTCCATTGCAATATGAATCAGGGGCCTAGTCAATAGTGATGTTTGGTCTGGAAAAAAAAATCTGCTCAGAGGTTACAGATATTATACTTCCAGTACACTAGAAGTCTGGTCATTAGTATCCACAAAGTACACAAATAGCATGCAATTCCCAACAGGACATGGCATGTTGATTCATTCTACACATGAGTAATCTAACTAGGAGTGCATTGACAAAATCATAATAAGACATCAGTACAAACGTAAGGATAATCTTGAAGAAATGCAGTTTTAGTTATCTTCGTCCTAGTAATGTACCTTAGAAGAGTCAAGGGTTCACCCGGTTGCGTCGCAACAAAGGAGGCCATGGCATCAAGTAGGGATATGAAGCGCTACAGCCAGCATGAAGGATATGAATGAGCTGATTCAGCTCCGCTGATACACAAGGATATGAACCAGCAAGGTAAACTATGAGCCATCTCACAGTAAGTAGACAAGTACACTAATCCATCAATAAATTGCCACAATCTTAAGTGAAAAATGATCCACTACCACTACTGAACACTGAATAATCACATCATTAATCTTGTCATCACCGGCTCTCAAAATCCAGACAACAAGCATAGGTTGCACATCACAAACATTACAGAGCTTCCCATTCTTGGTCTCACCAGCCACAAATTCCCATTTTCCCTTCAAGGAGCACAGGCAGCTCGATTTCAGAGAACTGCAGTGTCGTGGTGTTCAGCACATGCATATTGCAGAGCCATAGTCACTCCTGTCTATCAATAATCTATCAATGGGGAAATATTTCTACAAGATGTGAACTATTGACCTGAAAGAACATTTAACTATGGTAGACCACTCGACGAGCTTTGCAAGTTCCTGAAATTAGGCCAAGATAAAATTGGTATAGTACAAAACGATTCCCCTTAGCAAAGCAGGCAGTGTTGCGCTTGGTGAGAAAACCATTGCACAACATGCAATTGGAAATAAAATGGGGTATTAGTGCAGCAACTAGAAATCCCACTGTCACAACATTCTACATGAATTCCTACACAACATATTACAATCATAAACCAAGCGATTCAAAGGCAGTGTCGGAGTCTTTGAGGGTGATGGGATCAGCAGTAGCTGGAGCAAATTTCATAATGTATGTTTCAAGCTGCAGTAGCATTCCTGATAGAGCAATACCAAGTATGTATGATTGAGAAAAGTAATGTGAAATGATATGTAGTTAATTTCATTTATGCCAATTCTAAACTGATCTCGCAAGTTGGATATCTGTCTAACTTAACTTCGTTCACACGTTAAGGATTACAAATACATAGTTAGGTCAACACATTGCTTAACATTGAAGAGAGAGAGAGAGAGAGAGAGAGAGAGAGAGAGAGAGAGAGAGAGAGAGAGAGAGAGCTAACTTTTTCGAGAATACGACAGGGAGCTAAACTTAAGAGACTTGTATAAGGATTCAAGAGAACTTAAGAAATCTTGCTAAAAGAGTAAATGGGAACCGTCCTGTTTGCCATTCAGGAAATATTTCCAATCACATAGAATACTTTTTCCAAGCACAAAAGAAAAACTTTAGCCATTTTCTAGCTACAGAAAGCAATATCATGTCAGCTATTAGTGATAGATGACGAGGTTACACAAATGACTAAAGATTGCCAATAACACTAGGAGATATTGGTTTATTCTACAGTGAGAAAACAACATACATAGTAGAAATAACATTCTCTGTTTCAAGTTTTCTTCTTCCGCCTAGTCAAGCCCCTTCGAGTTGAGGGTTCACCTTATTGCATACCAATGAAGGAGGGAACGCCATGATGTAGGGATAGGAAATATTGGAGTGGGTGACAGTGCAGAGCTTACTCAGCTCCTCTGTTTCAAGGCAGAAGCACATGAAGTGGCAAGAATTTGGACGCCTCTCACAGAAGGTGGAGAAATAAACAAAGCCACCAATAATCGCCACAACATTGAGCGAAACATCATCATCTAGGCAATACCGAGAGATGTTATGTGTATCATCCTGCAGCGAAAATGTCTTATCCAGCGCCCATCTGTCTTCACCGTTGTTGTTGTCGGGTCTCCGGACCCAGACAACAAGCATGAGTTGAACTGCGCAAACCAGACAGAGCTTCCCATCTTTGGTCTCGCCGGGCTTAAATTCCTCTTGCCCTTCGGTATGCAGCGGCGGCTCGATCTGAGAGAACTGCAGCGTGGCCGTGTTCAGCACGCGGACGTTGGCCCCGCTGGTAAATGTCCAATAAACAGAGCCGTTCACCAGTGTACCATTCAGAGAGCTATATCCATCCTCCGAAAATGGGAAAACCTTCCACTCTCTGGTGTCTGATGAGAAGACGGCGGCCTGCGCCCCCCATTTTTCGTGAGAGACAGAGACAACATGGAAAGGCCCGTTGTTGTTTTCTTCGGAGGCGAGCATGTGGAACTCGACGTACATGTCGCAGCAGATCTCGTCCGGCGGCACGGGGAAGAGATCCAGGGACCGCGTGAGGGGATCGTAGACGGCCATTTTCTTGATTTCCCAGTTGACGAGGACAACAAATCCGTCGCCGCAGTATTCCATTGACCATTGGGGATCGGGGTCATTATCGTCTTCGGGGAGCAGGGTAAAGAAGACGTCCGCGCCGCGGATGGCGGCGGCGTGGTCCCGGTCGGAGTGGCGGCGGATGGGGGCGAAGACGGGTATGGATGGATCGTGTATGTCGAGGAATACGCCGAGGAGCGGTGGAGGGTGTAGCTCGCGGAAACGGCGGCGGAAGGCGGGTGACGAGCGGACGGCGCGGAGGAAGGCGGGGCTGGTGAGTGCCGCGCGGACGAGGCTCGGGAGGGAGGGGAGGTGGAGAAATACCTCGCGCAGGAGGTCGTCGCCGAGGTCGCTTATGGTGGTGGGAGTGGCTGGCGGGGATTTCTTCTTCAGCGGCGGCGGCGGCGGCGGCGGCAGCCGCGGTTGCTGAGAGGCCATGTCGGGACACTGGAAACGAGGAAAGGAAGGCGGCGTCATTGTTTCAAGCCAGCCCGGCAGCCCATAAGAAAGCAAGCAGCCAGCCCAGTATGCAACAATGGACTCCTAGTGAGCCCGTCCAAAAGCCCAGTATGCAACAATCGACCAACAGGCTTGGTATTGCTGTTCCACTAGAAAAAAGGTATTGCTGTTTTAGCGGTTACAATCGTGATACATGCATGCAGCTATTACAGATAAAGTCAGGAGGGATACTCAGCCACGAGTTCCCTTGCCTACTATTAGAAACATTTTATGCACACAAATTGAGCTGCAATATTAGCAAATCTGCGAAGAAAATGAAAAGAAAAGCTAGTAAAACTCCTACTAATCTCATTGGTTTCACCTATAATAGAAGGGATTTCAGAGCGGTGAAAGTTGTCATCATGCCACATATTGGTCATTACTTGTGAGTCGCTCTTCAAAAAAAAAAAAGATAACTCATCTTGTCCTGTCAAAAAGCGCCCATCCCAAACAAAGTAGAAGCCCTAGTGTAATGTCTGATGGAGATAATTTGTTAGCTCAAAAATAAGGTACCACTTAAGCCAGGGTTATAGACGGAAGTAAAGAGCTTCAGCATCATCATCCGTTGTTTCATTACATCATGGTATCATTACATAGTTGCTTGCCGCTTGACAGTTCTAAGGAAGTTTCACAAACAGATACAAGTTATAGCTGAAGATAGTTCAGATTCTCCTTGTGGATCAACAAAGAACAGCATGCTGTAGCACCTACAGTAAACTTGCAATTCCGATTTCTAACCAGCCAAGATATGTAGTTTGAAAGAACTTCTGCAGTTGAATGGAACATATGCTTCTCATTCTGGCCTTAATAGTTGCGGGCAGCTCAATCAGACTTTAACTGGATAAACCGGTTGCCTGCAAAACAAATGTTGAGCAATCAGCCACCCTAAAGAATCTGCTTGTGCAAGAAAGAAAAGATTAACATGGCCATCAAGTTTCTTGAGGCATCCATACAAGAGTTTCACACAGTAACTACTTCATAAATACATCTCAAAATAAGTAACTGCTCCAGATTGGTGGGCAACCTTTTACAAGCTAACTACAAATACTTGAGATAACTGATGCAAAAAAAAAAGTTATATATAGCTGATGTCATCTACTTCCTCCACCCCATTAAATTTAGAGTACATCAATTATCAACTGATCTTGTCATTTGTACAAGTGTACCTTTTGCCCAACTTTACAAAATCTGCGAAACTATTCCAAGTATATTGGAAACTACAGATATATTTTTAGGGCAGGCAAGCTTCTTTGCATTTACACTATAAACATTTTCTGCAAAGGGGCTAATAGAGGACAGAATGCTATTCGATGATATTTGTACATGTACATGCACGGCAAACACGAGAACTAATGAAGAATCTTGCAAATGAGAAAAAGGTGAGTTTCCACTCAATAATTTAGAAATATTGTTGATATATAGAGAATACTACTCGGAAGCGAGAAAATAATAATGTCCAGCCCTTTTTTCGAGTTTTTGTATAAGCTATCATGTCAACAACGCTATAAATGATAATTTCTCTAGATATACTTGCATGAGGGCATATGTATCTTGACTATTGCAGAACTTTGAACTCAGTTGATCTGTATTAGTGGCAGAATAAAATGCTAGATGGCAGAGAGAAGGGTAGGACTACCGAAATAAAAGCAAGTATGGACCTCTTCTCGATTCCCCAAATGCAGTGTAAGTGTTGGGACATGGTTAAATCATAACAGTAATATTGGCTAGTGGGTTACTTGTGTATTGCAGAATTTTAAGTCGAGACAGTCTTTAAAAGAGAAAGTGACCAACATCTTTATGGTGCTGAAGAAATAAACACATGTTTATGAAACAATGTGATCAAAAGAAGAAAGAAGGTTCAAAACTATTGGCTTCACGTTCAATTTACACTAAGATCTGCAATAGTTGACCCACAATATTGATCTTCTAAGCAGTCACTTGTGTGAAGCTGTGATACAAGGCGGAGAATGATCAAAGAAGCCTGCTGGCAGGATTGAGTTATTCCAACTATCACATGATGCAGGATGTTGACCCTTAATTTGATTAAGTTTCTCAATAACAAACCAAGAAGGGAATATATTCAAGACAAAAGAATTCTACTCAGAATGTTGATCTTCTGACCACGAAACTGAGCAAGAAGTCCATCAATAGTGGACGGTTGGTATTTTGAGATAAAAAATAATAAAATATATGGTTAGAGATATAGCTATTAAGTAGAAGTCTTTCGGTGTGACTAGCGATAGGCAGTAGATGATCCCTCGTTCTTCTGAGCCGGACCGAAGGCGAATACTTCGGATCCTGCATCTGCTTCGGTTGATTAGGGATCGAACCTAGTTTCTGACCCATTTTGTGTTTCTAGGTTTGGGAGCGCTTTCACCATTCAGCTTTTGAACTACAGGTTAAGTCACCAACTTTGACAGCGTTGCCGCTATGAATGTTAACTCCACAGGCTAGCACTCAACAAATAAAAATATTGAATGTTACAACTCTATCGTATACTTTCTAGCAATATAACATCATTAAGGGTTTATTCCCCTTAAGCCACATCATTTCATTAAGAAAAACTAATATCTTTGGTCCATCACAAACTATAATATCACTAGTGGTCTGAAATGAAAATGAATCCATAAGACAAAATGCATAAGGACGGAGGTTAATTAAGCCAACATTTTGGGTGCCATACATTGAACTGCATTGTACACTATTCTCAACAATCAACTAATAAAACTATATATCGAATTCAATTTCATTGAAAAATAATCTCTGGATCCATCAAGAGTAATCTCAAATAGTGAGTAAATCTAACCAAGACGAAATCTATAGCACCATGGCAAGATATCATCAGCAGTTAACAAAAACGTACTGTATTATACAAAGTACAAATAAAATTATTCAAAGTTGGAGTCAAGAGCTCACCTTGTTGCCTACCAAAGCGGGTGGCCAGGCCATGGTGTAGGGATAGTAGAACTCGGATCTAGTGATCCGGCAGAGCTTCTGCAGCTCACCTGTTTCAATGCAGAAGGACAGAAGCCAGCTAGGAGGCTCGAACTGGTGAATTGTGAGATACACAATGCCGCCCCTAATAGCCACGACGTTGAGCGAAGGACATTCATCCATGATGTTTAGAGCGAGATGACCAATCGCATCCACCATATCAAATGTTGTGTTCTGCATCGATTTATCGACGTCGTCTTCGCCGGCTCTTGGGACCCAAACATCAATCTTCGTGTTCTGCATCGATTTATCGACGCCGTCATCGCCGGCTCTTGGGACCCAAACATCAATCAGAAGGCCATACACGCGAACCAAGCAGAGCTTCCCATCGTTGGTCTCACCTAAGCTAGCAGAAATCTTAGTCGGCATGTCAATTTGAGAGAACTGCATTGTTGCAGCGTTTAGTACAGGGATATAGTCTTGGTCTGAAGATGCCCAATAAACAAGGCCATTCCTCACTAGCTCTACATTGCCAGCATCACGGAGGCTCCACGGTGTTGTGGCAATCTGCCACTCCCTGGTGTCCGGTGACAAGACGGCGATCTGCTTTCCCCAGTGTTTCTTGGGGACGCAGAGCAGGCGAAACGACCGGTCGTCCGCTTCGGAGGGGATCACGTGGAACTCAGCAGTGTATTCTGATTGTCCGCCGAACACCTCATGGGGCGGGCCGGGGAAGAGATGCAGGGCGCCTGTGAGGGGATCGTAGACGGCCACCTTCTTGGTGTTCCATTGCGGCGTGACGAGAAGGACGTACCCATCGCAGCACGCAGACATTGACCACTCGGCCACGGGGCCGTCCTCGTCTTCGACATCTTCTTCGTCTTCGTCTTGAGCGACCTCGCCGTCGTGCTTTTTGACACCGATAGCATGGGGAAGACGGGTAAGGAAGGCATCGAGGCCACGGAGGGCGGCGGCGTGGTCCGGGTCGGAGCGGCGGTCGCGGAGGCGGAGGGGCGCGAAGGTGGACATGGGGGTGTCGTCGTCGTCGACGAGGAATGCGCCGAGGATGGTGGGCGAGTGGAGGTCGCGGAAGCGGCGGCGGAAGGCGGGGGACGAACGGACGGCGCGGAGGAAGGCGGGGCAGGCGAGAGCGGCGCGGATGAGGCTCGGGAGGGAGGGGAGGCGGAGGAACACCTCGCGCAGGAGGTCGTCGCCGAGGGCGAGTATGTTGGTAGGAGCGGGCTGTCGGGATTTCTTCTTCCGCGGCGGGGCCATGGCGAGCGGTGGCGGCGGCGGCGGCGGGCGTTAAGAGGAGGCAACTGGGAAAGTGGGGGTTTCAGCGGCGCCAGGGGAGTGGAGAAATGAAGTGTGCAGAAGAAGGAACATGCAAAAAAGGAAGCAAACGAAAACAACAGACATTGTTGTTCACGTTCAGCTATCCTTCTTCGAAAAAATATTTCTCAGTTATCCTCTGAAAATAAGTTTTCACCCCGCTTTATAAATAAAGCCAAACGGCAAAACGAATATAAAGTGATGAGAAGTTCCTCTTACAATCAGATCAGAGATAAATTAGAAAAACTAAGAAACATCAAGCTTGCCACCATAGATGTCGTCAGACTAAGAAGAACTAAGGGTATCTCCAGCGGGGCGACGCATATTTATGTCCGTTTGCGTCGGGCACGGACATAAAAAACGTCCGCATGTCCGCATGCGTCTGCTCCTTCTCCAGCGGCAGGGACGCATTTATTTGACCGTATGCGTGATTAGAGAGGACAGAGAGGAAAAGATTCTGTTTGTGTGGCTCGAAATAAACGAATGCGTGATTAAAGGAGGAGAGAGAGGGCTGCATGCAGCCCAACCGGACAAAAACGGACGCGCGGACACGTCCGCAGAGACGCATTCCTGACGCATATTTGGTCCACGTTTGCGTCAGGACGGACACTGCGGACGTTTTGCGTCGCCCCGCTTGAGGGCTTTTTTGTCCGCTGATGACCCACAAGTATAGGGGATCGCAACAGTCTTCGAGGGAAGTATTACCCAATTTATTGATTCGACACAAGGGGAGACAAAGAATACTTGAAAGCCTTAACAGCGGAGTTGTCAATTCA
>NC_061511.1:159306080-159330213 GCF_022539505.1 Lolium rigidum
CAAAAACCTAGCCACAACGCCTTCGCTCATCATGCGGACCATGGTTGCCTGCGGGTATAGAGAAAATGGATATCTTAGCATACCAAAAGAAAATTTTGGCATGACCTTCCCTAAAAATAGGACATGTATATGCGTAGTATGCCCAACATTCGCCGAAACGGAAATGAATCAACGTTTCGGCAAAATATTGGCAACTCCATCGCATTTCAAATCCCTGCAAACAAAAAACACATGCAACACATGTGTGGAGGCTTCGCATATACAACACATGTGGATCCGGAGGCTTCGCATACAACACACATGCACGTGACGCTTTTCGCGCATGCGCACAACACAAGATCATCGAGCTTCGCACATAACATATGTGCACACACACACGTGTACGTGACGTGTGTGCAAGACGATCGGAACCGGTCACACACAAAGCATAAAACCAACAAAGTTACCGATACGGCGAGACCTAGAGTTTTGGATGAGGTAAAAAGTTGAGATTGAGTAGGGTATTGCGCTAAGAAAGTTCACCATTACTTACCTATGAAGAAAATTAAGTTTACCAACTTAATTTTGGTGAATGAAGAGGTGAAAATGAGGTGGGAAGGAGGGGCAACACGACCAGATCCAGATTTGGTGGGAGGTGGTGGTGGAAGAGTGTTTGGGGAAAGTGGGTGGCACATGTGAGTGGAGGGGTTAAAAGCAGGAAATGGTCCCAGGTGTGCGACACTGCTAGGGTGACATAGCAATGGCGCACTGCTAGATGGTGCGCCACTGCTAAGCCTCTCATCTCTAAATGGGCTCTGGCCACCCCCTAGCAGTGGCGCACCTAATGACATGCGCCATAGGTAACCTACGTAGCAGTGGCGCACCACTGAAGTGCGACATTGCTAAGCCTATCATCTCTAAACGGGCTCTGGACACCTCCTAGCAGTGGCGCACCTCACCAACGTGCGCCATAGGTAAGAAATGTAGCAGTGGCGCACCCCGGAGACGTGCGCCACTACTAGGTTGGGGGAGGAGCTGGCCTCGTGTCACCACTTACTTATGGCGCACCACAATCAAGGTGCGCCACTACTACTTTTGTAACAGTGGCCCACTGTTTTGTGGTGCGCCATTGCTAAGTAGTAGTGGCGCACGGCAGTCATGGTGCGCCACTGCTGGCAGTCTTACGGCTAGGCCTTTTCCTAGTAGTGAGAGTAATCCTTCGTATTCTTACAGGAACTACATGGACAATAAATGAAACCATTCGACCGCCTATTTGCCTCAGCCACGTTGAGAAAATAATGCCATTAATGAGGTCGGGATGGCACCGGTCACCGTACATCCATTGTCGATTCATCTGCATTATATAAGTATATCAAAAATCGTTAATTACAGAACATCATGGATATATGAGTGACCAACTTAATTAATATTCAAGTTCATCACATAAAAATAAGTTTTTTTATAAAAAAGAAGAGGCTCACCGAGGTGGTACGGTGCCGGCTAGGGGACGACGCTGGCGATCGACGGCGGTGACGACGGGGATGATACTAAAACCTACAAAACATAATTTAATTTGAGCTCAAATTGCATATAAAAAATGAAATCCATAACTTAGGCATTTCTTCGAACACCTTGCTAGCACTAGAAAAATAATACTAGTTAAAACTAGCATTGAAATGAGCTAAATTAGGAACGCTCGAAGAAAGGATGATATTGCTAACCCTTGGATAGATGGATGCCGTCAATCTTGTTAAAATGGTGGAGAAAAAATGGAGATTTGTTGGAGTGTGAGAGGTGCAAAATATTTAGAAATGTGAGAGGAGAGAAGGAGAAGAGAATGAGAGATGCAGGGATCGGGGGGCGCTGATCAAGATATAGGGAGGCACCCTTTAGTACCGGTTCTTTAGATGAACCGGTACCAAAGGTCGAGCCCTGGGCCCACCCACGCCTGAAATTTGGGCTGAAAACCTTTCGTACCGGTTCGTAACACGAACCGGTACAAAAGGCCCTCACGAACCGGTATAGATCTTCCTCGCCCGCCTGGGCAGAGGAACCGGTATAAATGCACCCTTTAGTACCGGTTTGTAAGGGAACCGGTACTAAAGGCTCAGACAGTTGCCCGTTTTTCTAATAGTGATTGGATGTTGCTGTACATTTTTTTAGTCTTGAAGTTTAGTTCATCGTGAAATTCCCTTTGTTCTGCAGTTTGTCTCTTAAATTCTGCTGGGAAGTATTGGCCGTTCATGTTTGAAGTAAAAAATACATTTTTGTGTGCAAGTCTGCAGAATAGCTTGCACATCAGCGGTTTTACTCAAAAAAAATATAGCTTCCACATCAACGAGCTAAAGCCTGGCTGCTGCCCCTAACTTCTGTTTGTTTTGTAATCCTTGTGTCTATGTGGGCATGTGACATCATGTTATAACTCTTGCTCCAAAAATTCTCTTGGAAATACACATATAAATACGAAAATAATTACAATGCACAATTCGATTCTCCCTTGATTTTTTTATTTTTTTATTATCTTGCAACACTTCATAGAGAAAAAGGAAATAAATAAATATGCAGACAATTCTATTGGGATATATTGGGAAGTATATATTGATGGTTATTTGAAATACAAGGAAATAGTTTGTGATGTATAGCTAGATTATATCTCAAATAAGTTCAAGCAAGTAAATTAGGGGAACACATTAACCATGGTCTGAAGTACACACACCATAGTGCTGATAACAATGTAACAACTACCGAGAAGTACAAAAAATAATATTTGAAAGCTTAGAATGTTGACATTGGAAGTACACTTCTTGTCAGAAAAATTAAGTAAAAGTAATTAAATTATCCGTGAGCTTCACGCAGCAGATTCTCGAAGTACAAGACATGGATAGGGAGGACAATCCTTTGTAAAAGGCAGTAAAAAATACTTAAGAAGCGTAAGTGCATAAGTTCAATATAAGGAAGAATACTTTATTTGTTTTGTGAACTTTTTATCTCGCGAAAAGTACAAGCAGTAACCACAGAAAGTACAAGTGACCACATGAAGTACAAATTACCTACCTTCGGAGTACAAACTCATAAAAATTATCCTGTGGGAAGTGCGAGTCGTGATTCCGAGAAGTACAAGAAGTGACTACGGGAAGTACTAATAAATATCACGGTCTGCCTTGTAGTGCATAAAAGTAAATAAAACTTACCCAAAAAAATTATCCCGTCGGTATCCTTGATAGATTGATAGGATAGGCAGTTCAACCTTCACAAGGCATGCATTTTAACTGTAACGGGTGTTCAATCTTGGCAGGCACGCGGGTCAACCTTGCAGGTAGGCAGTTCAATCTTGATGGACACGCATTAAAAGCTGATTGCATGATGGTACAATCTCATAAAAAAATATCAGTGGGAAGTGTGAGCCGTGATTCCGATAAGTACAAGCAGTTACTATGTGAAGCACAAATAAATATCATAGTCCTCCTTGCAGTGCATAAAAATAAATAAAAATCATCAAAAAAATCATCCTTCGGTATCCAGATAGATTGATATGGCAGATAGTTCAACCTTCACAGGTAGGCAGTTCAACCATAATGGGTAAGCAGTTCAACCTTGACAGGTATGCAGGTCAACCTTGCAGGTGGGTAGGTCAACCTTGACGAGCACACAGGTCAACCTTGACAGACATTTCATGCTTTGTAGTCCTGTCAGTACAACCATTTTTGTCCTATCAGTTCAAGTCATCATATCTCATCGTTTTGATCATCGAACACCTCAATCATTAGCACCAACAGCTTTATATGGTAGAGTATGAGTATAATTTAATTACCTATTGCATTCCACACCAAATCAAGGGATTTAACCCATCAAATTCAAGTCATCATATCGCAAAAGAACACCGAAAACATGATTTTAAAACTTCTAAAATAAGTTTTAAACCGTACGGATTTGGGGTAAATATTAGGTACAAAAAACATGTGCCTTGTTAACACCTTTCCAATGATATATAATTCTCAATTTTTGAATTTATCATTTGAGAATTGCGGGAAAATCCTTTGGTGCCCCGTCACTCGAAAAACAACGCCGGGTAGTTCAACCTCATAGCACGAGAAGTGCAAGCGTTTGCGGGGCGGAAATCTATTGTGCAAATCTCATCATTTTGATCACCAAACACCTCAATTGTTGGCACTAAAAGCTTTATATGGTAGTGTATGAGTCTAATTTAATTACCTTTTGCATTTCACAGCAAATCAAGGGATTGAACCCATCAAATTCAAGTCATCATATGCAAAAGAACACCGAAAACATGATTTTAAAACTTCTAAAATTAGTTTTAGACCATACGGATTTGGGGCAAATGTTAGATACAAAAAATATGCGCCTTGTTGACACCTTTCCAATGATATATCATTCTCATTTTTTGAATTTATCATTTGAGAATTGCGGGAAAATCCTTCGGTGCCCCATCACTCGAAAAACATCGTTGGGTAGTTCAACCTCATAGCACGAGAAGTGCAAGCGCGTGTCACCGGGCAGTTCAATACTCTATTTTTTGCGGGGCGGAAATCTATTGTGCAAATCTCATCGTTTTGATCACCGAACACCTCAATCGTTGGCACCAAAAGCTTTATATGGTAGATTATGAGTCTAATTTAATTACCTATTGCATTTCATAGAAAATCAAGGGATTTAACCTATCAAATTCAAGTCATGATATCGCAAAAGAACATCGAAAACATGATTTTAAAACTAATAAATTGTTTAAACCGTACTGATTTGGGGCAAATGTTAGATACAAAAAAGATGCGCCTTGTTGACACCTTTCCAATGATATATCATTCTCATTTTTTGAATTTATCATTTGAGAATTGCGGAAAAATTCTTTGGTGCCCCGTCACTCCAAAAACAGCGTTGGGCAGTTCAACCTCATAGCACGAGAAGTGCAAGCGCGTGTCACCGGGCAGTTCAATACTCTATTTTTTGCGGGGCAGAAATATATTGTGCAAATCTCTTCGTTTTGATCACCGAACACCTTAATCGTTGGCACCAAAAGCTTTATATGGTAGAGAATGAGTCTAATTTAATTAACTACTGCATTTCACAACAAATCAAGGGGTTTAACCCTTCAAATTCAAGTCATCATATCGCAAAAGAACATTGAAAACATGATTTTAAAACTTCTAAATTTAGTTTTAAACCGTACTAATTTGGGGCAAATGTTAGATACAAAAAAGATGCGCCTTGTTGACACATGTCCAATTATTTATCATTCTCATTTTTTGAATTTATCATTTGGAATTGCGGGAAAATCCTTTGGTGCCCCTTCACTCCAAAAACAGCGTCGGGCTGTTCAACCTCATAGCACGAGAAGTGCAAGCGCGTGTCACCGGGAAGTTCAATACTCTATTTTTGCGGGGCGGAAATCTATTGTGCAAATCTCTTTGTTTTGATCACCGAACACCTCAATCGTTTGAACCAAAGGCTTTATATGGTAGAGTATGAGTCTAATTTAATTACCTACTGCATTTCACAACAAATCAAGGGGTTTAACCCATCAAATTCAAGTCATCATATCGCAAAAGAACACAGAAAACATGATTTTAAAACTTCTAAAATTAGTTTTAAACTGTACGGATTTGGGACAAATGTTAGATACACAAAAGATGCGCCTTGTTGACACATTTCCAATGACATATCATTCTCATTTTTCTAAATTTATCATTTGAGAATTGCGGAAAAATCCTTTGGTGTCCCGTCACTCCAAAAACAGCGTCGGGCAGTTCAACCTCATAGCACGAGAAGTGCAAGCGCGTGTCAACGGGTAGTTCAATACTCTGTTTTTTGAAATTCAATGCGTGTGGAATTTGAAAAAGCTTAAAACATGAAAGGGTTGAGTTTGATCTGTAGCTTTCCAACGACATATCATCTGCATCATTCCGACAAACGGTTGAAAAAATTGATAGAAATTACCGTTCGTCCGTTTGATAATACGTCCGGATTATAGTATTTTAAAAATTATTCAAAAACTATGCCAAATTGGAAAAAACTTACGACATGAAAAATTTAAGAAATTTCATTATCTATCCAACAGTATATCATTTGCACCATTTGGATAAGGGGTTCAAAAATCGGAGTAAAAGTTCGTTTTTTGGCCATATAGGAACGTTTCGTATATTCAAAATTAAATTTAAACTGTGCAAAATCTGCGAAAAGTGTAAACATAAAAAAGTTATAGTTTTTCATTACCTATCCAACCGTATATCAATTGCATAATTCCACAAACGGTTGAAACTTTTAATCAAAATTACCCTTCGCCTATTTTTTTAATACGTCCGGATTTCGTGTATTTTCAAAATTATTCAAAAAATGTTTGGAATTTGAAAAAACTCAAAACATGAAAAAGATGCAAAATTTCAATATCTATCCAACGGTATATCAGTTGGGCCATTTGGATAAGGGGTTCGAAAATCGGACTAAAAGTTCGTTTTGTAGCCACAGAGAAACGTTTCATATTTTCAAAATTAAATTTAAACCGCGAAGAATCTGCGAAAAGTGTCAACATGAAAATGTTGCGGTTTTTCATTATCTATCCAACGGTATATCATTTTCACAATTCCAACAAAAAGTTGAGAAATTCGATGTAGAATCAGTAGCTCCAACACCTGTTATCCAGGACGTTCAACCCTTTGTACAGGAAAGTTCAACTCGGTGCTCAGAATATTATTCTGCAACTGGTTACAGAATAGTGCTGGTATATATATATAAAGTTAAAAACTAGATAGCAATAGCTAGCAAGTAGCTACAGCCATAAAAGATCTTTAATAGTAAGAAAAAAGTTTGATATGTTTGGAAAGAGATGCTTAAGGTATAAAAGATCTTCAACAATATACACGTTGCAACTATATATATAGCTACCAATTATTTGAAACAATATTTTTGAACACCTCTTCATCCACGAGAGAAACACGCACATGCGATTAGGGTTCTCTCTCGGCACCACTTGTTGACGCGCCACCATCGAACTGCCTCGGTTATCTGGCCGCCTTTGGGCCATATATCAAGCTACGCTGGGATGTTTGTCCCTGTTTAGAGAAGTTTTCGTCTTACTTATTCTAGTTTTAAGGTTTGTCGTCGTGGTGAACAGACAAATGCCATGAGATGGCTTAAGTTGGGGCCGAATGTGCGCTAGAGGATTCGGGTGAGGGTTTTGGTAAGGATGGGATGGATTCCGGATGGATTTCCTAAGAACTTGGCCTTGGCCAGATGTAGAAGAACAAGAACACAAGAACTAATTTCCCCTTCAGATCTTTCTATTCCTTGATCATAAGAGGTTACAGGTTTCTGGGTACTACGTAGCATATGCCCGCGATGGGGTGTGCCCCCTCTCCTTATATAGGGGAGAGGGTGGCTTACAGGGGAAGAAACCCTAGGAAACCCTAATGGCATCTTTGACTAGACAAACTACTTTACAAAGCTTCTTTAGCTACCGGTGACGCCGGTATCTCTTTAATCAGGGAGGCTGACGTCCTCCGGTACCTTTTACGTCATCATCTGCTTTAGCTCCGAGCTTCGATTAAAGCTGAAGTGCTTCGCTCATCTTTGTCCTCTAGCTCCTTAGAGAAACTTTGACCAGTCTTGCCGACGTGCTACAGTGTCGCCTGTACCGGTAGTCCGGTACCTTCTTAGCTCATTCCGGTATACCCCTCCTGGGATACCGGTATAGATTTACTTAGCCAAAAGCCTAGTTTCTCATTCCGGAATAACCTTTAAACCGGTATCTTGATGGCTCAAACCATCCGGTTTGGAATGCCTTTGGCATACCGGGGGTCATCCCCCCAACATTAGTCCCCGAAGCTGGTATAGTCCGGTGGATCCTATCCAACGGACCATGCCAGGTTCCCATTTTAATCCTTCCGGTTTAATCCTTCCGGTAACCAGTTCAATCCTTCCGGCATTTTTGCCGAACTTATGTCTTTTCTCACCGAGCCATTCCAGTATCTTTGTCATTAAACTCTCCTCGGCGAGGTCGAGAATTTCTCGAGTACAGTGCCTGTCAGTTACATGCGCACTGTGCCTGACGCTGCAGTGTCAGGGGTCACTTCCCTTCGGCTTCTGCGCTAGCATTTATGGCGCCGCACCGGATCCTCGCTGCCGTTCCGGATCCGTGTGGCCTCCCTGTGTCTTTATGTTTTCTGCGCGTGTATCGTTGCGCCACTTGGCGGCCCACGAAACGAACCGCCGCGGCCCAGCGGTTGCCGGCCCACGACCCCTTCTCCCTATTTAAGGGGGGGAGCGCTTCCTTCTCCTCCTTTTCTCCGCACTCACAACTTCTCTAGCGCTCTGACCCCTTGCCCGTTGCGCTCTCGCCGCCGCCGTTCGCCGCCAGCGCGTCTCGCACCGACGAACTCCCTCAGCCATTCCGCCAAGCCTTGCTCCGCAGAGAACCTCCACAGCGCTTCCGCTGTCGCTGCATCGGGCGCCCCTTGGCAACCTCTGCTCTTCTTCCTCACCAGACCTCGTCGGCGATTGTGAGTTCGCGCTCCTCCGGCGACCGTCGTCCTCAAAGTCTTGCGCCGCCTCAGGTTAGCCTCAATGCCTCTTTGCTCTCTCCTTTTTGCCTTCTTGTTCTTTGGCCGGTTGGGGATTTACCCTCCCGTTTTCTCTTGGTTTTTCTCTTACTCGTAGATCTTCGCGCGAGGCTAGATCTGGGGAAACCTGTTTTTAGGTAGATTTCGGTATCTTTAGACTTGCATGTCTAGCGAAGAATATCTTTCCGAACCAGCCGCCAGCAGCCATCACAGCGAGGCCTCAGACGGGCTCGAAGCCGATCTTGCCCATCCGCTCTGGAAGCCGGCTCCGGAAAAGGTCAGAAGGCCAGCAGCTCCGGCCAAGGTTCCGGAGTGGACTTGGCTAACATCACCCGTGGAGCCTGGAAGGGCTCGGACGTGACGCAGCCGGATATCGATTGGCTGTACCGCTCCCGGAGGATACCGGCACAGGTGTCCTGCCGGATTCCACGTGACGAGGTGGAACCCGCGCCCGAACCCGGAGAGTTCGTTGTTTTCCTCGCTCACTTCGAGCGCGGCTTCGGCCTTCCGGCCTCCGATTTTTTCCGCGAGTTCCTCGACTTTTACAAACTGCAAACCCATCATCTTCCCGGCAATGCCATTTTCTATCTCTCTTGCTTTGTTTCTTTCATGGAGGCCTATATTGGCCTCCTTCCCACTAAAGAAGCCTTTGCTCACTTCTTCTGCCTTCGGATCAACTCGGTCCAAGGCAAAGACATCCCCAAGCCCAAGCCTCCGGTGCGATGCGGATCCTGCATCGTGGGCTCCCGCCAGGGGAGCCCTTCCTTCAAATTCTCCGGTCTGGAGTCATGCCGAGCATGGCAAGAGACCTTTTTCTATGTGAGGAACAAGGGCGCCACAGATTTTATCAATCTGCCGGCCTACAATCCGGAGACGCCGACGAAGGCCAACTAGGGGTTCAATCCGGGAACTAACCATATCGAAACTAACCGGATTGTTCGCTTCCTGGAGAAGCTCAAGAAGGAGACGCGCATCTGCTCCGACGATATCATCCGCGCGTTTATCTCACGCCGGGTGCTTCCCCTCCAGCGTCGGGCTCACAAGATGAGCCAGATGTGCGGCCCCCGCGACCCCACTAAAATCACCGGCTTTCCACTAAGAAAAGAGGACATAGTCCTCAAGGCTAGGCAAATTTGCCAAACTGACATGCCAATGGATTGGGAATGGGGCCATCTTCCTCTCTGCTCCATGAATCCCCCAACTGCCAAAGTAAGAACTTAAGCAATCCGGATTGTTTTTCCGGTAAACTTTCGATGTTTAGCTAATTATCTTCCTTTTCTTTTTCAGGCCCGCGAACGCTTTCCTCGCATTGCCGCAGAGGCTCGAGGTCCTTGCCAAAAGCGCGACTTGGACGAGGTGGATCCGGATCCTTACGTGGTCTGGACCAAGAACAAGATGGGCCGCACCCACACCTCGCGCCCCGGTAACTTTTCAACCAACGACTCCGGTTCTGACGACGAGGTCACTATTCTTGAGGTACTCTGTTCTTTCGCTTCCTCATGTATTGTCTTGCTGTAGATGCTCCCTTAGCCAGCGCCAACCCACAGGTCGTGGAGCGCGCTGTTCCGCTACAGGCCGAGGTTGGCCATGAGTTCTTGGAGAAACTTGCCTCTAGGGGCCAAAAGAACAAGGCGCCGGCGCCCGAGGCCGGTTCGAGCGACGCTCCTCCTGCCAAGCGCTCCCGGAAGGAAGTTGTTGGCGGGAAGAAGGTCACCTCGAAACACTACCGGTCACGAGAGATGCCGGTCGCTTCCGGGTAAGCTTCTGTTTCCTCTTTCCTTTTTGTCTCGTGAGTCTCTTTTTCCGGTTGTTTTTTCTGAACCTCTCTTTTCTCTATCTTTTTCAGTCCTGCGCTCAAGATCTCCAAGAGCGCCACCGGCATGAGGCCGGAAAGTTCTGAGGAAGCCTCCAGGGCCTCACCTCCTCCTCAACCAAGCCCGGCACCATCTGGTGCCGGCAAATCTCCTGCCTCCTCTCGGGAAGGCAACACAAGTGCGGGGCGCGCGGCCCCTGAACCTGCCGATCTCCGCGCGGAGGAGGACCTTGTCTCCCCTCCAGAAACCCAAGATACCGGCGCCAACAACATCGGCGCCGGCACTGAAGATGCCGGGAGGCTGGAACCTCAGGTTCCTCCCGCCCCGAAGAAGAAGAAGAAGACTGCTGCTTCCTCCCCCTCCAAGACCGTGCCGGATTCTTCCGCGCCGGCAAGCTCCGCTCCGGCAAAGGACGCGCCTGAAGCTCCTGCGCCACCCAAGACCACGCCAATGCCTCCTCCGGTAAGCTCAGCCGGCGAGCCTGCCGCCGCCAAGCCAACACCGTCAGAGGGCACCATGCTCTCCGCGCAAGAACCCGCGGCGGCCACCGCTGCCAGCTCTCCCTCCTCCGGCTCGCGGTCCCTCGTACTGCACGCCGGCCGCGCCGCCATTGTGGCCGGAGAGACGGCCCCAACTCAGCTGGGCCGGATCACCGAGCTCACCCGTAGAGGAGCCGACCTGGGCCATCTGCTTGATTACGCTGAGAAGTGGAATCAAGCGGATCTGTCCCCAGCGACGCGCGGCCCGGGGAAGGACAAGCTGCCGGTGGTTGATCCCACAGGCCCTCGGAGCACCGGGCAACATTTTGGCCGGCTGCGGCCCGCGGTCAAAGAATTTGACACCGCGTGGCACGACGCCAACAACAATGTTGTGGTAAGTTTCATAAGCTTCATAGCTCTTTAAATCTATGCCAGTTCTTAATCTTTCAAGATCATATATATCTTCCCAGTCCCCGAGTTTCGGGTTGAGAGCGCAGCTCTTAGCGCGAAACTTTGTTAAAAACACAAAAAACCGGCATAGCCAGTCCCCGAGTTTCGGGTTGAGAGCGCAGCTCTTAGCGCGAAAATTTGTTAAAAACACAAAAAACCGGCATAGCCAGTCCCCGAGTTTCGGGTTGAGAGCGCAGCTCTCAGCGCGAAACTTTGTTAGAAACACAAAAAACCGGCATAACCAGTCCCCGAGTTTCGGGTTGAGAGCGCAGCTCTCAGCGCGAAACTTTGTTAGAAACACAAAAAACCGGCATAGCCAGTCCCCGAGTTTCGGGTTGAGAGCGCAGTTCTTAGCGCGAAACTTCTTTCTATACCGGCATCTTTTTTACCGGAATCTTTTTTAACTTGAACAGGGCATGCTGGACATTCGGAAGCAGCTCTTCGAGGAGTTGCTGTGGGAGCACCGGGAGCTTTCCGAGGCTCATAGCAAGTGCCATGGTTAATTTCTGTGCCCCCGGCTTCTTTTTACCCGATGTTTTCCTTTTAGTACTTATAAACTCTTTGCACACCAGCTGTTCCGGAAGCCTCCATCGAGGCCCTCAAAGCTCAGCTCGCCGCGCTTCAAGGTACCATTTCTTTTCCGGTTGATTTGCCTCTCTTCATCCTACCGGTTATCTTTCTGTTAACATTTCTTTTCCGGACTCCAGCTGAAAAGGAGCAGCTTGCCTCGGAGCACCACAAGGCCCTGGAGGCTCAGAAGACCCTCGTTGGTGAGCTAAAGGAGAAGCTGTCAGTCATCCGAAACAAGTATTATATCTAGAGTTGTTGTTACTTCTAAGTATCCAATAATTAATTATTTCAAAGCTGAAACAACTGTTATATCCAGCTTTCAAGTAATACGAGATATTATTATTAGGGTTAAGTGCTCTTTTGGCCCCTAAATCTTGCAAAAGTCTAATTTTATTCCCATAACTCTGTTTACTGTAAATTTGACCTCAAAGTTTTAATTAAGTCTAATTTAGTCCTTGCCAACGGTTTAAATATGGTTGACTGGTCTTTGACTCTCTTTTTTCCATGTGGATAAAATTGGCCAGTTTTAATCTAAGTGGGATCATTTGTCCTCAGTCCACAAATAGAAGAAATTCCGTTGCCCTAATATATACACATGTGCATTGCCTTGGTCTTTCTTGCTCAATGCAACCGTCCTCGCCACTTCAGCCGCTTCTGCCTTTCCTCACGACGCAAAAGCCCTCTCATGTTTTCCACTTCTACCTTTTCCGTCCGGTTTATCCGCCCTCATAGTGTGAGGTGCCGCCGCTAGGTGTTGGAGAAGAGTAAGGGTTGCTACACACCATAAGGATAATGATCACGATCGCCAGCGAACATTCATAATGCTAAATGCATTAATAATCACGAGATGAGATGGTCCTACGTGGCCTAAACCTATCCAAATTTGATCACGGTGGCAAAAGGAGAGAGTCAAAAACCAGTAAACCATCGTTAAACCACTTTCACGGACCAAAATTGAAATTAGTTATGAGTTTGAGGGCATGTTTATATCAAAACATAGTTGAGGGAGAAAATTTAGACTTCTGCAAGACACAAGGGAGCAAAAATGCACTTAACCCTTATTATTATTATTATTATTATTATTATTATTATTATTATTACTACATTTGTTATCTCCGGAATCTTCTTCTTTCATTCGTCCTACACTCCGATGGAGAAGCATCAATTCCCGCTGGATAGCCTCAGGCCAAAAGCCTAGGCAGAGGGGCTCCGAGGCGCGGGGCCCACGAGCGATGGCAATGTCATTTTTAATAGGAGGCAAAATATTTGACAGATGCGCGGAGGAGGTGGGAGGGGAGTCTCTCCTACGAGACTGACAAGAAGAGAGACGTTTGAGCAGACAAACCAAGCAGTGAACAGACAACTCCGTATAATTGAAAAGACATCTCACTGAAAAGGCTACTACCTTTCTTCCGGGGTAAGAAAAAAATAGCTGATCGGTACTGACAAAATACACCAGGTCCGCAATGTACTCCAGCTATAAGTGAAGCATTCCTACCAGTGAAGAGGAAATTCAAGATTCCACCAGATTTCCATATCACTCTTTTCCATAAAATACTAGTTGGACATATCTTTTGCACAATTCACCACATGTTGGTCTAATCTATCGCAGCTTCCATCAGTTGGTCATCTAGTTAATGATTTAACGGATTAGAAAAATAAGAAGCGGTGGAATTAGAAGTAGTAGCGAAATGTGCAAAATATACTGTCCTTCCCCAGGGGGTTTGTCCAGAAGAGGGCCGGATGACAATGTCCCGGGTGCATCCAGAAAGGAGAGGGGTAGTTTCTACTACAGGTAAGAAATTATTTTGAAAAAGGTCACATACTAAGTAGTACAACTATTACTACTACGATTTCAAGGGAAAATGCCATGTCGTGCGACCTCTAATCAATGAGTAGAAGTTGTAGGTGCGCATAACTTGCATTGCTGGTTCCGCTGGAATTTCTGGCCCTGGAGCTTAGCCGGGGCGGATTCTGCGAAGTTTGCCCAACGCCACTCATTGATCCCACCAAACTGCTCATTTCTTTCAATGTCTCTTATCTTTCACTGCATCTCTCCAACATTAGGTCCATCAACTTATCCTGTGCCTCCTGCCTCTCGAGCTGGGCAAGGACGGCGATGTCAGCATATTCAAGTCGCAACTTTAGGAGCTCTACTTTATCCTGAAGAAGGAATATGCGCTCTATATTAGACTTGTCTTTTTTGAGGTAGAAATGCTTGATTATGCCGCTGGCTTTCTCCGTTGATGTAATTTTCTCCTCTTTCTCCTTAATCGACTCATTCTTCAACATGTCGCGCTCATTGCGAAGGCTGCAAATGAGCTCCACAAGATTTTTCGAATTCTTCTTCTTGGCAGCCAAATCGTCTCGGAGGCGATCACACTCTAAGCTGAGCTCCTCGTTTTTTTCCATCAAGATGGCGACTGTGGTGTCGGTCGTTGGCGCCACTTCCTTCAGGGCGAAATCATCGGTAGCAAGTCAGCGCAAAGAAGAAGAAGAAGATAACTATACAGTGCTTGGTGCTACCTCATTTCACCCGGGTAGGGCTAGGTTGAAATCAACGGGGGACGACGATTCCTTGGTCGTGGAAGTTGGTGCAGTACGGGCGTCGTTGGAACTTCCAGCCCTCCAAGATGTATAAGCATAGAGACTCTTAAAGAGCTTGAGCCCGGGCTAGAAGAAACGAAAGTACATGGCGAAGGAAACTAACCCGGTGAGCACAACACGGATGCGTTTCAGCGGCGGCGACGGCGAGCCCACTTGGTTTCTGGAGGCGTCTCTCCAAATTTCGTACCGGCTTTTTTTCTCCGAAGCCTTGACCGCCGATGACTTTGAAGACATTGCTGGAGGAGAGAGCGATGAACAAATGTTTGTTTGAGGTGGAGAGAGGAATAAAGTGAATGGAACGAGAGAGTTTAGCGTTTAGCCCTTATAGTCATAGTCGCTAGCGGAACGGGTTTCATTGACTTTGACTGTCCGCATATGGCGGGCCTACAGGCGTCTCCTCGACTCTCTTGGAGCAAATCGTGTCCGTCTATCCGAAATGGACGGGGGATGAGAAGATGGTCTGCTGGCCCGGAATCCAAGGAATCGCTATGTATCCACATATCACCGAAAATCGATGTGTGTTAAATTTTGGACGGTCGCAATAAGTAAATGCATGTGACAGATCTGCTGTCATGGCGATATAAATTTAGGGTGCGATTTGTGGACTGATGAGAACTTAACTTCGTTCTGAAACAGTTGATGTCATTGAATAAATCTTAGTTGCAACCCATGTTGCAACTCCTCGCGAAGAAAAATATATGAAAGATAATCACCAGGCTGAAAACTAGAAACGGAGGCCGAGCTACATGTAGCACTTTATTTTTAGAAAAAATCAATCATAGTTTTAAGTTTCAAAAAAAATGAAAAATATCCTGGATGTAGACAATGATGAAATCTACAAACGTGCAAAATCTCAGTGTTAAAATCTTATAAAGCAGATACGCCGTCCACCACCGCGGTGCTATCCTCTCATCTCCACCACTACCGCCACTCCATTCACTCGTCTCCACCTCAAAAATGTCGCGCCCTCTAAAGACGACGTACTCCAGGCTTGGCCTCAACGGCCGCGCACTGCCTCCACAGCCGGAGCAGGAGCCGCAGTCCGATGCGGAGTACAACTCCGACAATGACGAGGACCCACAGTTGAAGGAGGAGTTGCGGCAGTTCGTCAACGGCACGAACCTTGAGCACGCCCTCCAAATCTTGGAGGCGGAGCGACAGAAGCTCTGCGAGCTCAAAACTCATCGGCATTATGAGGCGTTCGCCCGTGAGCAAGCGAGGTGCTTCGAGAAGGAGGCTTCTCGGCAAAGGCTGGAAGCGCAGGGTTAGCATTGCCGGCAGGCTCCTACGGCACCGGCCGCCATGCTCCACCGCCAAATGCGCGAAGCAAGGGACGAGAAGCGGGCACGGACGCAGGCGGCAAAGGCGAAGAACGAGGACGAGGCAGTAGTTTAAGTTTAGGATGGAGTTTAAGTTTTATTTAGGTTTAAGTTAGATTAGAGGGAGTAGTACTCTTACTTTATTATATTACTCGTACTTGTGTTAATGCAGTAGTATTATTATGATGGTATACTTGTGTTCATGTACTTGTTTCAGACAGGTACTGCTGTTTTGGTGAAGGAGACATGCATCACCTTTTTTTGGTGATGTATCTAGCCGTCCTGTAGCCCTTGTCAAATTCCTCTGATACTGATGGGAGGGCTTGCTCACCCCATACTGATGGGAGCCCTTGTCAAATCGTAATCATAGTTTTAAGTTTCGAAAAAATGAAAAATATCCTAGATGTAGACAATGATGAAATCTACAAATGTGCAAAATCTCAATGTGAAAATCTTAGTATATATTGTAGACTGCACAAAAATTAAAAAATATGGCAGGTTTTGTAGTTTGGAATTGTGCACTACTCCCTCCGTCTCACTACTTACGGCGCAATTTTTCCGATATTACTCAATTCTTAAGGCGCAGGTGGTTGTGGTTCAGTAACCTCCCTAATTTTCCCATGCTTTCCCGTTTCCACTACTCGAAACATGGCCACATTAACCCACGATCCTGAAAAACGGTTGGTCTATCTCGATAAACGAGGAGGTCTAAGGAAAAGAGGAGTCCAGCGCATGCGGAAGGTGCTTTAATCGTGCGAGCATGCATGGGAAAATGAGGAAACTAGCAATTACTTTCTCTCCTGCCAGTCTTGTACCTTACTAAATGGGCAAACTGAGCATGTTGTAGCAAATCCTTTTATTAATTTAGCAGCTATATTAGTCAATAAGATAGCCTTATGTGCTTATCTTCCTCCACCATATTTATCTTAAAAGAGGAGACCTATTTGTCAACACCCCGGTTTTTAAGTCAAGATGCCTATTATGCCATACATCGCAATCCCAGGAAGATTTTTTTGCGAGACATAATAAGTTCATTTCATAGCACATCATTCATTACAAACCATAATTGTCTTACATCAAAGGATCACATGATCCAGTCTTAATACAACAATTGATCTGAAGATCAAATACATAACAGAAAGCGGAAGATACGTAGTAGCGGTCCATCTGTTCCACAGGAAACTCTTGACGTCAGGAGGTAGTCCAAGTTATCGTAGACATCCTGTTGTCCACCCTCCGGGTACTGGTTCTCCTCTTCATAGTCTGGCCATTTGAATAGCCAGGGACAAAGCCATGAGTACTTTAAAGTACTCGCAAACTATACTAATAGAAGTACTAGTATCTCTAATGGATTCTAAGCTCTAGGTTCATTTGCACAAAGCCAGTTTTATTTCATAAGCACTTACTAGTTAAGACTCTTTATTTACCTAGACTTACTCAAGTGGGAACATTAGTGTCATTCCGACAACTCTGTTGTGATTCAAGTCAAAGTCACATTTCAAGTCACCACTCATTTTTAGAAAAAACATGTGACAACGGAACAGTATGGCCATCCAACTGTCCATGACCGCGGACGCGGCTATTCGAATAGTTTAACACTCTGTAGAGGTCGTACTCTTGTGCCACAACTTTTGATTACATCCGTCAGGGATAACCCTGAATCATCATAACTCAGTATGCGGATCATCAACCATTAACCTTTCACTTACATACCCCAGTATAGGCACCTCCCCTATGAGTTTGGCCTCCTAGTGATGGCAAACTACCATCCTAGGAACTGCACAGGGCTTGGGTAGTACATTCAACTCTTTTCACGTCATTTCACTTTCATTGGAGGCAGCCTCAGCATAACCTCTATGACGCTTGTTCAGAGGGAACCCATACTAAGATACATAAATTTCCAGCTAAAGCCTTAGCCATAATCAGGTATTGTGGGGGTACTCTAAAATTGGAATGGTATCGCATCCGAACCCAACCATCATTTTTTGTCAAATTCACCATGTCACTTCAAAGTCATATTCACCTTCAAAACTTTCAATAGAATGATTCATCATCCTAAGGTTTTCAAAGTAATTTGTTTCACGAGTTCCCATCTAGAGTAGTCAGTTTTAGTTTTAGCACTAGCAACAAATCATGAGGGGTGCTAACTACACTTTTGCTCTCTAGGCTAAGTTTGACTCTCTTGTGGTACTCTATACTTAGACAAGAATTAACTTCAACAATTAAGACTTGGTAAACAAAGTAAAATCTTGTAAGATAAAAACTTGGACTTGGAAAGGTAAAACTTTAAACAACAATACTAGTGCCATGGTATCTTGCACTAGTAGCTTGGCATTAGTAGAGCTTGCCTTGGTTGGTGTACTGATCAAGGTGTTCTTCTTCTTCTTCGTAGAAGACCTCCTCCTCCTCACAGCCTTCGGTACTAGCGTCTATAAACGGATACGAGGTAACAATCACCAATCAATACTTAAGAGGACTACTTAGCCTTAATGGCTCACTCAAGATGATCTAGCATCATCACAATCATCACTCCACTTAACACTAGGGTTTTCACTTAATTAGGGTTAGGAAAATAATTTCCTCTCATTAACATTGCTAAGATTTAATATCCTCAAGTAAGCAAATATGATGCCATGTAGCTAAGGTCATCACCTCACATCACATTACTTGGGAAGATGATTTAAATGAGGTGCTACATCTCATAGATTTGAAATTCTAAATTTGACATAATTTAAATGGGCTAGAAATGACTAAATAGCCATTATTTGATTCTAGCCCATGATCATATGAAACAACTATGTCATATTTTTGCATCAAATATAGTTTTTGGAATGTGAATTATGAGAGTTGTAATCACCTCAAAATTCATTATGGTTGATTTTTAATAACTGTCTGAATTTGGAAAAGGTACTGACTTGTTATTTTTCTTGCAAGTGATCTATAATGAACTAGGGTTTGAGACCAGTGGGGTTTGCTAGAGAATTTCATCTACTTTCACACAAAATTGGAATCACTCAATTTGGGTTTGTAGATTTGTAGTTATTCAATTTTTAGCAAAGCATCAGTGTTGAATTTTGATTTAAAACGAAAATACCAATTTCAAATCGGTGGGCTCTGGCGGGAAACGACTTGGGCCAGAGAGAGAAAAGAAATGGGCCGGCCCAGCTGCGTGTCTCGCACGCGTGGGCTTCCTGACAGCGGGACCCACCTGTCAGCGGCTAATCAAACCCGAAACGGTATGATCTAACGTGGACCGCAAGATTAGAACAGGATCTGACGGCCGATGATCATCGTCGTCTCCGACGAGATCGAGCCCTACTGGCGGCGAGCTTAGGGGGTCGGCGACTCACCGGAGATCCGGCGATCATCGGCGTTGATGCAGGGGATGTTGTCGACAATGGCGAGGCTCCTGAAACCGGCGGCGTCTCCTGGGGCACCTCCTAGCTCCGGCGATCTTGCAATAGTACTGGCGGTGCTTCGGCGATCGATTGGGGCTCTGTTAGTGAAATTGGGACAAGGGAATGCTCGAGGAGGATCAGTGAGGAGAGGGGAGGAGGATGGTGTGAAGAATTGGAGCGGGGGAGGCCTCTATTTATAGCGGGAGAGGGGTGCTGCGGGGGTTCACGGTGGCGTCCATGGTGATGGCTCTCTGGGCTGCGAAGGGGCAAGGCGAGGACGGCGTGTGGTTGTTAGCATCATGGCGATCATCGAGTGCTGGCTGGCGCAGAAAAAGGTGGACGGGATGGCTCGGGCGGCTTCGGCGTCTATCACTGGCCCGACGGAAGTCGTCGACGAGGACGACGGCGACAGGGCACGGGGGAGTGAGCGGGCACGTCTGGCGCATTGCTGGTGTCGTGGTGATGCTCTGGGCGGAGGCAGAGGTCAAGGGGAGTACTGAGGCGATGGGGCGAGCTCGTGCTCTGGCGCGTCCGTGCGTCGCGAGCGTGCACGCGCTGGCAACACTGGGTGTCATTGGCGCGTACGGTGCTGGCCAGTGTGAGCCTCTCCTTGGCCAAGGGCTTGCATGGTCATGATCAGGAGAGAGTGGGGATTCTCCAGGACATGGTGGAGGTGATAGGAGAGGGCAGAGGCGATGAATGGCAAGGGGAGTGGCATGGTACACGGCATGGCCATGTTCTGGTCCTCTCGCTTTGATCATTGCTTGCAAGTGCATGGTTTGGCCCAGGGGTGAAGAAGTACAGTAATGATCACAATTCATCTCTGGTTTAGGAAAAAATCCAATGGATTATAGCATGTATGATCATCTCAGATTTATGCCCACCAGGTGTTTGATGAAATGGCCGCATGGGATTTGAATTTGAATTTTGCCAAACTTTTTCTTGGATGTGAGTCAAATAATGTTTGGCACACAGTGGTGGTGTTGGTTTGCAAAATGGACAAGGTTTGGTGAAATCCAAAATTGGTATGATCTTGTTTATGTTTCAAAGTTGCAACTTTGCTTGCTCAAAATAAGAATTTGAAAAAGAACCAGCAAGGTTGGTCAACACCATTTGGTTCACCTTGATGTGCTCTTGGATGAGGAGAAAAGAGTTGGGAAAGTTTAGTTTAGAAATTGCTTAGTATAGGGGCTCAAAGTAGGTAACATGTTACAAATGGCAGATTTGACCATTATCACATGTAAATTATCACATGTAACTTGGATTTGCTATTTCTTTTGATTTTTTTGTGCTTATTTGATTAAAAAGTGATTATTATGAGTTTATTAATGTTTCCAAACCATTTACACAAGGTAACCATGGCCTAGTTGAAGATTTGCAAAAATGGCCATAGGCTCATATGTGGTGATATTCTTATTTTATTTTCTTTTTGTTTTTTCTCTTTGATCCCAATAATCATGGTTTAGGGTTTTAGAGACATTTGTCCACACTTCAAACAAGCATCATAGCAAGAATCATAACAAACATGCATGCACCCTATGTACACAAAGCAAATTTAATTTAAGTTTTTTTTTGTTGGCTCCAAAATTTGGGAAAGAGAGATTGATAATCTTCATTGATTTGAAAAGTTGGGATGTTACACTATTTGAAAATTCAAATGAAATAGATTAGGGGTAAAGGTCCATAGGGAAGAATCAAACGTATTCAATTACAACGAATCAAACTTCCGTTGTACACTCACTATGCCCTCAAATAATTAAGCTAGTGTACATGCATTAAGAGATTGTCGGATCCAATATATAGCTAGGGGTTTACACTAGATACCTCGTAAATATTGTTTTCTTTGTGAACTTTCAAAATTTCACAATAAATGCTACCCCCAAAATGGATTTTGGTTTGGCAGCATGGTGGGACCCTATTAGAGCATGACAACCTGGTCAATCTGAACATATATATGTAGCTCCGCCAATGCGTTAAGACATTTCTTAGTTAAGTCAATCTTCATTAACTCCGATCAACCTCATAGGAAAAGGCAACATAAATTATCAGACAAAACTAGACGGATACCCCGCGCGTTGCACCGGGAATCTTCTAAGAAATTATATTGTCTAAATGAAATGGTATAATACATATGTAATTTGAATTGTCTGTAAAAGTATGCAATATTCAATTGGCCAAAATATATGAGATGCTAAATTTAATTCACATTATTTTTTATATTTGATGGCTATAAATTAGCTATGTAGACATTTTAATCAAAAAATGGTGACATAGATAGCTTGCATGCAAGGATACAAAAATAATGAATGTTAGTGGGGATGACATGGATATTTGATTGGCTAATGGAACAGATGATGTGGATGGCTTGCATGTAGCTAGAGATAGACTAACATTAAATTTTTTTTGAAAGCTCAAGTCTAACATTAATTATTCCAGAGTATACCTAGGATTAACAAAATTCATGGTTAATTAACCAAAAACAAGAAATCAGAATCCTTTTGTATCTTAGCACGGTATCATAGGCAAAATGTTTATGTGGCACTATGGTTGATGAGGAGATATGCTAGTGTTGTATCGTAGACTAGCCACAATGGGAGTATCATATATATATATATATATATATATAGCCCAACTATTCTCGAACCCCCCTTAAGAGGGGTTCTAGAATAGCTATTCTCGAACCCTGGGCGCTGAATGGTTCGGCCCAGGAAACCCACCGACATCAACGTGCACTTTTGCTGATTGTGAACTCCCTAGTTTATTCCCTACCGATAGGGAACCGCGCGGGCCGGCCCCAACTCCCGCCGCACCTTCTTCCCGGTGGCCGGCCCCAGATCCCGCCCCACCTTCTTCCCGACGGCAGCACCGAATCCCCGCCCCACCTTCTTCCCCGGCGGCAACACTCATCCCACTGCCCGCCTACTTCCCCGGCCGTAGATCCCCACCTCCCGCACCCGAAAAAACCGAGGCGCCCACCCGTACTGCCCTCATCCTCCACCAACCCCTCGCTAGAATCTCACCTCCGCCGACGGCGCCTGCCGCGAACCTACCAGCCCGGTGGCGACCCTCCTGCCAGCTCGCGTCGGCCATCTCCTTCCCTACAGCTCGCGCGATGCCGAATCCCCTCCCCTGCAGCTCGCGCGCCACCACTCCGATCCACTGCACCTCGCGCGCGGCCCTCCCCTTCCTTCCAGCTCAGGCGGAGCCCTTCCCCTGCAGACCACGCGCCGGCAGAGAATACATACTCCTCCCCCGCCCTTCCCTGGAGACCATGCGCCGACGGCGACCAGGAGATCGTCCGCCCTGTCCCCTACAGACCACGCGTCTGTATCTGCGCCGCCCTTGTGCTCCCGGCCACCACCGGCTAGGAGTCGGCGCCGCTCCGCCCTGGAGTTCGTCGTCCCTGCCTCGACACGCGCCACCATCGATCTCGGTAGAACGTGCTGCGTAGCCACCGGCAACCACGTTCCCCCGATGTGAACTGCCTCGATGGGCTCTGGTGCCCCTGCGGCGGTCAAGGTCTAGTCCTGCGCCGATGCTGGCTTGCTCTCTGCTACGGTGGCGTTCTCCAGGTCACTAACGCCCTCATCCAGGTTCGGTTCATTGCTTTTCTGATTTCAGTGTTTATTCTGGAAGTGTAGTTCAGTCGCCAGTGCAGTTTAGTTCACCTCGTCACTGGACGAGTCATTGCCCAGCTCCTCAGACTTTCACGACCTTCTGCTGCAGGATGCCGTGCTCCAGGCTAGAGGTCCACCTGTCTTGAAGGTTGACAATTTCTGCTCTGAAATTCAGTTCCGTTTTTGGCAGTGCTATGGTATGAAATCGTGTGAACCTGCAACTGAACTATTACTAGTCTTGGAATTGTTCTAGTACTGTACTATATATGTATCAATTTGATATGTTATGAGATATGAAAAGGATTTAAAACTGATTAGTTATGAGACACAATGCTAGTTTGCTCGTAAATTGAACTGACATCTGATTTTTATTTGTGCTTTGCTCGGATCTATTAAAACGAGAGAAGTGGAAGTTATTTCTTTCGGCTGGTAAAAAAAACTGAAGTTAACATTATTTTAAGTGACAAGTTCACTATATATTTCCTAGTACGGGGCTACATCGCACAGTTGGGCGATCCGCTGACAGAGCCGGCGGAGTTCACCACCGCCACTACGGGGAGCCCATCAACGCAGCGCATTACTCCCTCTATCACCAGGTTCGTGCATTACTCAAGCGAACTTACGCTCCCGCTGATATGAACTACTGATGTCGCTGCTGTGTACTAGTGATGCCACTGATGTGAAATAGCAGTGTTCGTATCTGGCTAAAAATGATCAATCAAAAGAATTTAGATGGTTACTGCACTTTTAATATGTTTTCCTAGCAGTGAGATGATCCCAAAATAGAAGTGCATATTCTCGAGTTTTAGTTTTGGTGCTGAAGTGCAGCTTGTCCGTTGCTGAAGTTCATTTTTCTTTCTCAGTATATGTTGTCCGAGATTTCAGTATGGCAGAGCTAGAAGCTCTTTAAAAATTATGAGAAGTTCAGTTAAAAAAATCATAGACTGCAGTTAAAAGAATGCCAACACAGGCTAGAGTTAATTACAATTCATGGTAGCCCACGGTCATCCAACTCATGTTTGTCATTTCCTTTTTCTTTCTTAGTGTGTCTCCTAACAAGCATTTGCATGCCATTGCTTCATACACCCCATTCATCCATGTATGCACAAACAAGTCTATTAGTAAAACCAAGTGCATATACGGATGTATAATATGGCATGACACGATGATGGACACTGAATGTGAGAAACAGTGCAGTGCACATCCACTTTGATTTGACCCGGAATAGAAGTTCCATTTACTTTTAAAAAGTGGAAAATAGGAAGTTCACTAGTTAAGCTAGAGCGGTTTGTTAAAGTGTGAAGAGACACGCGGCAGTAGAAGTTCATGG
>NC_061511.1:159345313-159347813 GCF_022539505.1 Lolium rigidum
GGAATCGGCTAAAAACGGCTAAGTCGGGCCGACGCCGGAAAACGCCCAACGACGCCGAGCGTAGAGTCGGGTGGGCGCGCGCTGGTCGGGATACGGTGAAAACCATGGCGCCGCAGCCAATACGACGGAATCGGCTAAAAACGGCTAAGTCGGTCCGACGCCGGAAAACGCCCAACGACGCCGAGCGTATAGCCGGTGGGCGCGCGCTGGTCGGGTAACGGTGAAAACCATGGCGCCGCAGCCAATACGACGGAATCGGCTAAAAACGGCCAAGTCGGGCCGACGCCGGAAAACGCCCAACGACGCCGAGCGCACAGCCGGGTGGGCGCGCGCTGGTCGGGATACGGTGAAAACCATGGCGCCGCAGCCAATACGACGGAATCGGCTAAAAACGGCTAAGTCGGTCCGACGCCGGAAAACGCCCAACGACGCCGAGCGCACAGCCGGGTGGGCGCGCGCTGGTCGGGTAACGGTGAAAACCATGGCGCCGCAGCCAATACGACGGAATCGGCTAAAAACGGCTAAGTCGGGCCGGCGTCGGAAAACGCCCAACGACGCCGAGCGCACAGCCGGATGGGCGCGCGCTGGTCGGGTAACGGTGAAAACCATGGCGCCGCAGCCAATACGACGGAATCGGCTAAAAACGGCCAAGTCGGGCCGACGCCGGAAAACGCCCAACGACGCCGAGCGCATAGTCGGGTGGGCGCGCGCTGGTCGGGTAACGGTGAAAACCATGGCGCCGCAGCCAATACGACGGAATCGGCTAAAAACGGCCAAGTCGGGCCGACGCCGGAAAACGCCCAACGACGCCGAGCGTATAGCCGGGTGGGCGCGCGCTGGTCGGGTAACGGTGAAAACCATGGCGCCGCAGCCAATACGACGGAATCGGCTAAAAACGGCCAAGTCGGTCCGACGTCGGAAAACGCCCAACGGCGCCGAGCGCATACCCGGTGGGCGCGCGCTGGTCGGGTAACGGTGAAAACCATGGCGCCGCAGCCAATACGACGGAATCGGCAAAAAACGGCCGGGCCGGCGTCGGAAAACGTCCAACGACGCCGAGCGCACAGCCGGGTGGGCGCGCGCTGGTCGGGTAACGGTGAAAACCATGGCGCCGCAGCCAATACGACGGAATCGGCTAAAACGGCCAAGTCGGGCCGGCGTCGGAAAACGCCCAACGACGCCGAGCGCATAGCCGGGTGGGCGCGCGCTGGTCGGGTAACGGTGAAAACCATGGCGCCGCAGCCAATACGACGGAATCGGCTAAAAACGGCCAAGTCGGGCCGACGCCGGAAAACGCCCAACGACGCCGAGCGTACAGTCGGATGGGCGCGCGTGAGTCGGGTAACGGTGAAAACCATGGCGCCGCAGCCAATACGACGTAATCGGCTAAGCCTGGCAGAAAATCTCTGCCGCGGCAGAGAAATGGCCATTTTCTCTGCCGCGGCAACAGTGTAGGGCTCCTTCACAAGCCGACGGGCAGGGGTCCCAGGTGGGGCTAAGTTCCCCGTGTATATTGGGGGGCTGGCATCCCTCCCTCGTCAAGTTGTGGGTTCGTCCCACAACTTTTCTACGCCCGTCACGTAGCAACTATACGCTGCCGCGTGGCGTGTCACGCGGCGACGCTTACGCTGCCGTGTGACTTGTCACGTGGCGACGTCTATCGTTGCCGCGTGACAGTCACGTGGCGACGCTCTATCGCTGCCGCGTGACGGTCCCGCGGCGACGCTTATCGTTGCCGCGTGACGTGTCCCGCGGCGACGTTTATCGTTGCCGCGTGACGTGTCCCGCGGCGACGCTTATCGCTGCCGCGTGACGTGTCCCGCGGCGACGTTTATCGCTGCCGCGTGACGTGTCCCGCGGCGACGTTATCGCTGCCGCGTGACGTGTCGACGTCCCGCGGTGATGTTTATCGCTGCCGCGTGACTGTCCCGAACAGAGAAAGCGTGACGTTCCCCGCCTAAGTGGGGAACAAGCGCCGTTGCCTTCGGAGAACGTCCCGCGGTGATGTTTATCGTTGCCGCGTGACTGTCCCGAACAGAGAAAGCGTGACGTTCCCCGTCTAAGTGGGGAACAAGCGCCGTTGCCTTCACAGAACGTCCCGCGGTGATGTTTATCGTTGCCGCGTGACTGTCCCGAACAGAGAAAGCGTGACGTTCCCCGTCTAAGTGGGGAACAAGCGCCGTTGCCTTCGCGAGAACGTCCCGCGGTGATGTTTATCGTTGCCGCGTGACTGTCCCGAACAGAGAAAGTGTGACGTTCCCCGTCTAAGTGGGGAACAAGCGCCGTTGCCTTCAGAGAACGTCCCGCGGTGATGTTTATCGTTGCCGCGTGACTGTCCCGAACAGAGAAAGCGTGACGTTCCCCGTCTAAGTGGGGAACAAGCGCCGTTGCCTTCGCGAGAACGTCCCGTTTAACGTTGCCGCGCCACCGTGGTGACATGAGTGCGCTCCGAATTTGAGAACAACCGTGAACAGGTGTTGCCTCTACCTCTCCACAGCTA
>NC_061511.1:159355313-159439966 GCF_022539505.1 Lolium rigidum
TGGACGCGCGGCGGTCGAGATACGGTGAAAAACCATGGCGCGCCAGCCAAAACGACGGTACCGGCTGAAAACGGCTAAGTCGGGGCGACGTCGGAAAACGTCTAACGACACGGTGAACTATAGTCGGGTGGGCGCGCGGCGGTCGAGATACGGTGAAAAACCATGGCGCGCCAGCCAAAACGACGGTACCGGCTGAAGACGGCTAAGTCGGGGCGACGTCGGAAAACGTCCAACGACACGGTGAACTATAGTCGGGTGGGCGCGCGGCGGTCGAGATACGGTGAAAAACCATGGCGCGCCAGCCAAAACGACGGTACCGGCTGAAAACGGCTAAGTCGGGCGACGTCGGAAAACGTCTAACGACACGGTGAACTATAGTCGGGTGGGCGCGCGGCGGTCGAGATACGGTGAAAAACCATGGCGCGCCAACCAAAACGACGGTACCGGCTGAAAACGGCTAAGTCGGGCCGACGTCGGAACGTCCAACGACACGGAGCGTACAGTCGGGTGGGCGCGCGCTGGTCGGGATACGGTGAAAACCATGGCGCCGCAGCCAATACGACGGAATCGGCTAAAAACGGCTAAGTCGGGCCGACGCCGGAAAACGCCCAACGACGCCGAGCGTACAGTCGGATGGGCGCGCGTCGGTCGGGTTACGGTGAAAACCATGGCGCCGCAGCCAATACGACGGAATCGGCTAAAAACGGCTAAGTCGGGCCGACGCCGGAAAACGCCCAACGACGCGGAGCGTAGAGTCGGGTGGGCGCGCGCTGGTCGGGATACGGTGAAAACCATGGCGCCGCAGCCAATACGACGGAATCGGCTAAAAACGGCTAAGTCGGTCCGACGTCGGAAAACGTCCAACGACGCCGAGCGTACAGCCGGGTGGGCGCGCGCTGGTCGGGTAACGGTGAAAACCATGGCGCCGCAGCCAATACGACGGAATCGGCTAAAAACGGCCAAGTCGGGCCGACGCCGGAAAACGCCCAACGACGCCGAGCGTACAGCCGGGTGGGCGCGCGCTGGTCGGGATAACGGTGAAAACCATGGCGCCGCAGCCAATACGACGGAATCGGCTAAAAACGGCTAAGTCGGTCCGACGGCGGAAAACGCCCAACGACGCCGAGCGCACAGCCGGATGGGCGCGCGCTGGTCGGGTAACGGTGAAAACCATGGCGCCGCAGCCAATACGACGGAATCGGCTAAAAACGGCTAAGTCGGGCCGGCGTCGGAAAACGCCCAACGACGCCGAGCGTACAGTCGGATGGGCGCGCGCTGGTCGGGTAACGGTGAAAACCATGGCGCCGCAGCCAATACGACGGAATCGGCTAAAAACGGCCAAGTCGGGCCGACGTCGGAAAACGCCCAACGACGCCGAGCGTACAGCCGGGTGGGCGCGCGCTGGTCGGGTAACGGTGAAAACCATGGCGCCGCAGCCAATACGACGGAATCGGCTAAAACGGCTAAGTCGGGCCGACGCCGGAAAACGTCCAACGACGCCGAGCGTACAGTCGGGTGGGCGCGCGCTGGTCGGGTAACGGTGAAAACCATGGCGCCGCAGCCAATACGACGGAATCGGCTAAAAACGGCCAAGTCGGTCCGACGTCGGAAAACGTCCAACGACGCCGAGCGCATAGTCGGGTGGGCGCGCGCTGGTCGGGTAACGGTGAAAACCATGGCGCCGCAGCCAATACGACGGAATCGGCAAAAAACGGTCGGGCCGGCGTCGGAAAACGCCCAACGACGCCGAGCGTACAGCCGGGTGGGCGCGCGCTGGTCGGGTAACGGTGAAAACCATGGCGCCGCAGCCAATACGACGGAATCGGCTAAAAACGGCCAAGTCGGGCCGGCGTCGGAAAACGCCCAACGACGCCGAGCGCACAGCCGGGTGGGCGCGCGCTGGTCGGGTAACGGTGAAAACCATGGCGCCGCAGCCAATACGACGGAATCGGCTAAAAACGGCCAAGTCGGGCCGACGTCGGAAAACGTCCAACGACGCCGAGCGTACAGTCGGATGGGCGCGCGTGAGTCGGGTAACGGTGAAAACCATGGCGCCGCAGCCAATACGACGTAATCGGCTAAGCCTGGCAGAAAATCTCTGCCGCGGCAGAGAAATGGCCATTTTCTCTGCCGCGGCAACAGTGTAGGGCTCCTTCACAAGCCGACGGGCAGGGGTCCCGGTGGGGCTAAGTTCCCTGGTATATTGGGGGGCTGGCATCCCTCCCTGTCAAGTTGTGGGTTCATCCCACAACTTTTCTACGCCCGTCACGTAGCAACTATACGTTGCCGCGTGGCGTGTCACGCGGCGACGTTTACGTTGCCGTGTGACTTGTCACGTGGCGACGTCTATCGTTGCCGCGTGACAGTCACGTGGCGACGTCTATCGTTGCCGCGTGACGTGTCCCGTGGCGACGTTTATCGTTGCCGCGTGACGTGTCCCGCGGCGACGTTTATCGTTGCCGCGTGACGTGTCCCGCGGCGACGTTTATCGTTGCCGCGTGACGTGTCCCGCGGCGACGTTTATCGTTGCCGCGTGACGTGTCCCGCGGTGATGTTTATCGTTGCCGCGTGACTGTCCCGAACAGAGAAAGCGTGACGTTCCCCGTCTAAGTGGGGAACAAGCGCCGTTGCCTTCGGAGAACGTCCCGCGGTGATGTTTATCGTTGCCGCGTGACTGTCCCGAACAGAGAAAGCGTGACGTTCCCCGTCTAAGTGGGGAACAAGCGCCGTTGCCTTCGGAGAACGTCCCGCGGTGATGTTTATCGTTGCCGCGTGACTGTCCCGAACAGAGAAAGCGTGACGTTCCCCGTCTAAGTGGGGAACAAGCGCCGTTGCCTTCAGAGAACGTCCCGCGGTGATGTTTATCGTTGCCGCGTGACTGTCCCGAACAGAGAAAGTGTGACGTTCCCCGTCTAAGTGGGGAACAAGCGCCGTTGCCTTCGGAGAACGTCCCGCGGTGATGTTTATCGTTGCCGCGTGACTGTCCCGAACAGAGAAAGCGTGACGTTCCCCGTCTAAGTGGGGAACAAGCGCCGTTGCCTTCGGAGAACGTCCCGTTTAACGTTGCCGCGCCACCGTGGTGACATGAGTGCGCTCCGAATTTGAGAACAACCGTGAACAGGTGTTGCCTCTACCTCTCCACAGTTAGTGGTAGGATACGTAACATTCTGCGCCGATCCTCAATCGTCGGATGCCGTTGCCTTAAGAGAACGTCGCCGTGCAACGTTAACGTTGCTGCGGTGACACCCGCGCGCTGTTGACACTCAGGACGCCTACACAGAGCAATCCCACCGTGCTTACGCGTGGTGGGAGGCTCTGGAGGCTTGACCGATGTTGGCTACGCGAGCGCATGTCCCGAACAGAGAAAGCGCACGTTCCCCGTCTATTGGCGGGGAACAAGCGCCGTTGCCTTCAGAGAACGTCCCGTTTAACGTTGCCGCGCCACCGCGGTTACATGAGTGCGCTCCGAATTTGAGAACAACCGTGAACAGGTGTTGCCTCTACCTCTCCACAGTTAGTGGTAGGATACGTAACATTCTGCGCCGATCCTCAATCAACGGATGCCGTTGCCTTAAGAGAACGTCGCCGTGCAACGTTACCGTTGCTGCGGTGACACCCGCGCGCCGTGGACACTCAGGACGCCTACACAGAGCAATCCCACCGTGCTTACGCGTGGTGGGAGGCTCGGGAGGCTTGACCGATGTTGGCTACGCGAGCGCATGAGTAGCTTTGGACCCGTGTCTGCCGGTAGATCCCCCGTCTTCGTGCGGCCGACTACAGGCGCCGTGTCCCGTCGTTCGTTTGGCTTATATGATGATGTCGCCTTTGAAGTGCTTGCGTGCTGGTACCCGACCTACGGGAAGTGGTGCTTCTAACACGTTTGCCTCGCGGTGGACACCTTCGGGTGTGCCGCTGCGGCCTAACGGCGCTTGCGGCGTTTCCTCGTGGTTCCGGCACTCCTAGTGCCCGGTGCTACCAAGGCAGCCTCGCTCCCGCCGTTGGTCTCGGATGTTGCTCACGATAAAGAGTCTTGGCAACCTTTTGGTTGCTAGGACCTGACCCTTAAGCTGCTCTCCGAATTTGAGAACAACCGTGAACAGGTGTTGCCTCTACCTCTCCACAGTTAGTGGTAGGATACGTGACATTCTGCGCCGATCCTCAATCAAGTAGGATGAGCTTGGCCCGCTCAATCGCGACAACCGGCTCGGCCGTTGCCTCGGCCTTGACACGCAAGTGGAAGGGCGGACAAAGACCGACGCTGGACGTCAACGAGGACGTGCTACCTGGTTGATCCTGCCAGTAGTCATATGCTTGTCTCAAAGATTAAGCCATGCATGTGCAAGTATGAACCAATTTGAACTGTGAAACTGCGAATGGCTCATTAAATCAGTTATAGTTTGTTTGATGGTACGTGCTACTCGGATAACCGAACACAGACACGTTGGCTGCCTCCTTCTTCTTCTTGTTGCATTCTGGGCAATTGCCAATTGTGGGCAATCGGCTCATTCCTGAATCCCAGCAGTGTCTAAAGAAGGGGCAGTCCTAGTGTCTGGCGTTGTCATCTTGCTCCCTTGATGTTTCCGTGGCACAGCGCTCGTGCTCCTCCTCATCGCGATCCTGCCGACGATGTCTTCTGGCTTCTCTAGCCAGACGATCTCCTCTATCATCATAATTGGACCGTCGGCGTTGGTCATACTCGACTCACATATTTGTTGAGGAGGTGATCGGAGAGAGGCCGTTGATATCTTATGTTCTTCACCTCTCCCTCCGTGACGTAGCGCTTGCCATCATGACGGAGCCGATCGCGTGGAGCGGCCTCCTCTGTATCCTTGCTATGAGAGCAGCTGCCCTCATCTCCATCTTTGCCGAGTGGTTCCCAGTGTCCTACCATGTTGATGCCGAACGAGGGACCTGGCTGGCAACCCTCGGGGTAGGTGACTTCCACCATGTTAACGGCGGGGAAGGGTTGGGTGTCGACCTTCATGGCGTACTGGTTGAAAATTAGGCGCCCTTCTCTATCGCCGCTTGGATGTGCCGACGCCACACCCCGCAGTCGTTGGTGGCATGGGAGAGCGAGTTGTGGAATTTGCAAGTACGCCTTTCCGTTCAGCTCTTTCGCCGTGGGGAACTTGAGACCTTCAGGAATCGTCAACTGTTTCTCCTTGAGCAGGAGGTCGAAGATTTGTTCAGTCTTGGTCACGTAAAAATCAAATCCCCTGGGCGGCGCTGGTGGCTTTACCCATTTGCAGGACACGGGGTTCCTCCCCGAGTCCACTCAGCCACTGCTACTTCTTGGTCTCCCGCAGGCACTTCATATTCCTCTATATCGACCATGACTACTGCACGCTTGAACTTGTCTTGGTACAGGTCCGGGTGGCGCTGTTCATATGCTGATAGTTTCTGAACCATGTGCGCCAGCGAGGGATAATCTGCCTGGGAGGCCATGTCCTTGAGCTGTGTTGCAAGGCCAGCTACTGCCAACTCGACTGCTTCCTTTTCAGTTATACGAACCGAATAACATCGGTTCCTAAGATTCCTGAAGCGCTGGGTATACTCCGTCACCGTTTCTCCGCGCTTCTGACGTAGTTGTGCTAGATCGGCAATGCTAGACTCGGAAGCTTCTGAATGGTATTGCATATGGAACTGTTCTTCCAATTGCTTCCAAGACTGGATGGAGTTTGCTGGCAAAGAGGTGTACCATCCAAAAGCCGATCCCGTGAGGGACTGTGAAAAGAGCCTCACGCGTAGCTGATCCGACACCGAAGCCGGTCCTAGTTGAGCCAAATATCGGCCGACGTGCTCGATGGAGCTGGAGCCATCCGATCCACTGAATTTGGAGAAGTCGGGGAGCCGATATTTAGGTGGCAGCGGGATCATCTCGTAATCGTCGGGGTACGGCTTGGAATAGCCGATCGCCCTTCTTTTCGGCACCATGCCGAACTGGTCTCTCGGCATGGTACCGATCTGATCCGCTGTGCTGGCTGCAGGAGTTGCACTCGAAGATTCGCCGGGTGGCGTACTTAGCCAGCCATGTTTGCTTTTCCAGCTCCGAGCCAACCGCAGGAGCTGGGCTCGGGAGTTTCGTCGGTGTGGCGTACTTAGTTAGCCACGTCCGCTTCTCAAGCTCGTTGCCGACGTTCCTCCCGTCTTCGCCGGAGTCCCCGATGTTGTGGCCTGGTTTGTGAGTGCCCAGTTACCACAATCTGGCACATACGTGCACGCGTATCCTTGAGGGATCTCCTTAGGCGCCTCAGTCAAGAACTGGTAGTCACTAGGGTCACCACCGATCTTGTAGACGACGAATGCCGGTGCGGTCGGCACTTCAGCTGGTGTTGCCAACGCATATGGCAGCGGTGGACGGGACTGGAATGGCAACTCTCCTTGATGAGTCCCGAGAGCTGGTCCTGACGGCGAGTACTGGTGGCTCATGATCTCCTGGATTACGCGCAGAGCGACACGCTCCAACACGTTGACCAAGTTTTCGAGTGGCGATGTAGCGAGTGAGCCACCAAGTAGTTGATCTCCTCGCCGCAGTCCCCTGGTGCGTTCCTCCGACGGGGCAGAGAGGTCTATCCCATCGAGTGCACCTTGCGGTGAGAATCCCTTCCATCTGATGCCATGGGAACGGGTTCTCTGAAAAGAGCCGATGAGGTCGGCTTCGAGGGTGGCCTTGATCTCGTTATACTGCTTCTTGAGCTCGTCGAGCAGCTCCTCGTAGGTGACTGGCGTGCCGTCCGCCATCTCAGATGTAGATGGCGATGTGGTTGATGTAGACGATTGTCCCACCGGGCGTGCCGGAATGTGTTGACTGCCAAAACCCACCGGCGGGCAGCGGCCTTGTCAACACCGTAGAGCCGGGAAGAGCCTAGAGCTGCGGCTGGCTGGGACCCCTCCGAGCGACGGCCCGCAATGCTCTTCTGGTCACGCGCGGCGATGCGAAGTGCAAGGGCGTGCCACCTGACCTATACCTGGTCAGGAAGGTGATGGGGATGCCTCGCTTAGTTTCCTGCAGGGCATACATGTAAACATTAAATACGAGCCTCGATCGGCTCTCGAGTTATCCCGTGAATCGGCTCAAAGAGCCGATCCACCCATGATTCGTACGGGGTGCACGAATACTTGGTGGTCCTGCTTGATCAAGATAAAGCTAATGAGATCTACGACGATTTAGGGTTTTCACCGCATAATCGGATCATCCTACTCCAGGTTGGGCCTCGCGGCCACGCACGGTGCTCGTAAGCCGATCCTAAACAAGGCCTAAAAACCAACATGAAGTTGATCCTCGGAACATCCTGTTTAGGACTTGCGAACGCCACCCTACGTGCCACTGGATCCTCCACCCCTTTGTAAGGCCTAACTATTGCAGATATTAAACTAATCCTTGTAGAACAAGGAGCAATCGTAACGGATCAGATCTACTGAATAATGATCAAGCGGGGTGCCGCCCCCACACCCGAGATAGGTGTGAGAGCGGCTAGATATGCAAGGGTTGCACTACGTAAGCATGCTTAAACGAAGAACAATGCTAACCCTAACACATCTATGATAACTACGTTGCTCGCCATCAAAAGCGCTTCGAGTACGAGCAACGCATGAACAACGTGGGGCTTGTGCTGCCTAGATCGCAAGATGCGATCTAGGCAGCATGTCGCTTACCCGATAGAAACCCTCGAGACGAAGGAGTTGGCGATGCGCCGAGATTGGTTTGTTTTGGGTTGAACGTGAGTTGTTGTTTATTCCATAAACCCTAGGTACATATTTATAGTCCAGGGGACTTTCTAATGTGGGCGTGCACCAAACCGTGCACGAGTAAGATTCTACTTTCTAAACTAAGATGCGATCTAATATTTTACAGATACAAGGGCAATTAAACCCAACTTGGTATAACGGGCCGATTCACGTAATCCTCCATGTATATTTCTTTAAGCCCATCTTGATTGCGGCCCACCTCTGACTCGGTTAAATTCTGGTGATAACAAAAACACACAACGGTCCTATCATATTTTGGCAAAGTGTCATCTTCTAAAATATTTTGTATGTAAGTATTTGTATGGCAATTATTAATGCAATAAGAAAGACACCCATGCAGGACACTTTTAATATCAAGAGCACTCATATCCACCAAAGAAGTTTTTCTCAATAACTCTTCACATGCCAAAAATAATGTAAGTTCATCATGCTGATTAGGAAGGATTTCATCATCACAATACAAATTTGCAGCACTCATGGGGTTCGAATTATCATTGGAGGAGCATTGAAAATTAAAATGACCCACTCTATGGCAAAGTTCACAAATAAAAGGATAGAGGGCACAAACTTTTTCACCAAGATCATCTAGAGCCCTAGACCACTTTCTAGTTTTTTCATTCCTGTGATGGATACAATATTCTTCTTCTGTTTTATTCTTTTCACAAGGTCTATGAACTCCACAAAAATTAACATGCTTATAGGAAATAGCATTTTCAGAAGTTTGAACATGTTCATTGCAATCATTAATAACAGTTTCATCCTTCATGCAAGTGTCTTTAAAAGGTTCATGATACTTATCAAAATTCTTCCTAGGCAATTCAAAATGAGAGGCAAAAGCTTTATAAAAATTTGCAACAACTTGAGAGTCAAGACCATAAGTAGCACTCATATTTCGAAATTTATCAGTATCCATAAAAGTTTCAATGCATTCATAATCATAATTTATACCTGACTCTCTACCTTTGTCGTTCTCCCATCCTTCAGTATTCTCCTGAATCCGATCAAGAAGGTCCCATTTAAAATCTTATTTGTTGTGTGTGAATGATCCAGAACAAGTAGTATCCAGCAAGGTTTTATCTTGAAAATAAAGTCTTGCATAGAAATTATCAATGATGATATTACCAGGAAGCTCATGAATGGGGCATTTGAGCATTAAAGACTTCAACCTCTCCCATGCTTGGGCAATACTCTCTCCATCAAGAGGCCAGAAATTATATATGCGGTTTCGGTCTTTGTGAATTTCACTTGGAGGATAGAATTTAGAATAAAATAGAGGCACAATATCCTTCCAATCAAGAGAATGCCCATCCTTCAGCAGTTTATACCAATGCGCCGCTTTACCAGACAACGACATAGATAATAATTTCTTCCTAACTTCATCCATAGAAATACCTGCACACTTGAATAACCCGCATAATTCATGTAGAAATAGTAAATGATCTCCATGATGAACAGTTCCATCGCCTTCATAGCGGTTATCCACAACAAGTTCAATAATTTTCATGGGTATCTTGAAAGGAAAACTTTCAGTAGGTGGATTTAAAATATCACAAGCATATTAGAGTTATCTCATATGGGAGATAAAGTATTATCAGAGCAAATTTTCTCCCCTAAAGATGGGAAGCTAAAAAGATCATAAGAACTAGCTTCCCCAAGCTTAGACTTTTCCATAGCATTAGCCGTAATTGCATTCATACTAATAACATTGCTACTATCATGCAGATAAGGTTCCATAGGTTTTTGAATTTTCGCATCAAACAATTCATGTCTTAACTCAGGAAATAGATTAAAAAGCTCACTGTTGTTTTCCATTATGCCTAACTAGTGAAATAAAAACAAGAAACAAAAAAGATATAATTGCAGGATCTAAAGGAAATAGCTTCGAGCACTCACACACCGGCAACAATGCTAGGAAATAGCTTAGTAGTCGGAGGATGTGAATACCTTTTACCTTACCTCCCCGGCAACGGCGCCAGAAAATAGCTTGATGTCTACGCACGCTTCTATTCATTGTAGACAGGTGTTGGGCCTCCAAGAGCGAGAGGTTTGTAGAACAGCAGCAAGTTTCCCTTAAGTGAATCACCCAAGGTTTATCGAACTCGGGGAGGTAGAGGTCAAAGATATCCCTCTCAAGCAACCCCGCAATTACGATACAAGAAGTCTCTTGTGTCCCCAACACACCCAATACACTTGTCAGATGTATAGGTGCACTAGTTCGGCGAAGAGATAGTAAGATGCAAGTGATATGGATGAATATGAGTGGTAATAACAATCTTAAATAGATATGGCAGCAAGTAAACATGCAGTAGAACAGTAAATAAACGGTGTTTCAATGCTTAGAAACAAGGCCTAGGGATCATACTTTCACTAGTGGATACTCTCAACAATGATCACATAATTGAATAAATAAATGCTAATCTCAAACACTCTCTTGTTGGATAACAAACACCATTCATCGTGTAGGGCTACAAGAGCACCCTCAAGCCGGAGTAAACAAGCTCCACAATGTCATAAAGGAATCACACACGATGCGCACACTGTCACCGTCACACCGTGGAGAGTAATTCCGGAGTTCATATTAAAGTAACCTCTAGAGTGCATAATAGACAAGAGTAACATCTACATATTAAACTAGATTACGTAGCTTGGAGGTGGGCGCACTACGGCCTCGCGGAAGATCCTCTTGGCCGCGGCAGCGCGGCGGACGTAGTTGTTACCAAATTCTGGGTACGTGACATCTTATCATTCATACAGTCTCCTTGGTTGATAATACGTGCACTAATGCCCCTTGCTTTACCTATGTGCATGGTTGCAGAGATACTTCCGGAAGGCTGAGGGCAAGGAAAATGCGTGCGATGATGTCCTACACCAGATTGCAAGGAAGAGGGTGACTGGCATGCACTACGAGGCACGTGTTCAGTGCGTCCGCGACTGGCACGCCGACCGCTTCGTTCAGATGACTAAGGATGACGCTTGCGACACGCTCATGCAGCCGTGGCAGTACATGCAGGTATTTGCATTTATGTGTTATTGATTTTTTTATCGCCATGTAGTTTATTTTACCATAATGGGTTTATCTTGTGCATGTAGAACCCTCCTCAGTACGTCGGCAACGACGAGAGGTGCTTTCTTGCGATGGTCATGTGGTGGACATGCCCCCAGTACCTCAAGAAGCACGAGGAGGGCAAGAAGAAGCGGGCAGAGATGCGAGGTGGATCGCATATCCAAGGCAGCATCCACATCTCTCTTCACCTGCAGAACGAGGTGAGCAAATTAATAGTTCCTTCATTCTTTGAATTCATGTTATATATTTGTTAACTCTGCAAGGGTGTGCCACTTCACTTTATTACATGTTCTCTTTTGCAGGAAGTCAGGACAGGAGCGAAGCCTAACGTCTTTGCCGTGCTAAAGAAGATGAAACAAAGGAAGACGCCGGATCCTGAGACGGGGTCCGTGTGGGTTAACCCGCAATCCGAGACCCAGTGCACGTCGTATGTCTCCAAGTTCAAGCAGAAGTACGGCGAGGACGCCAACCCAGAGGCCGAGGACTTTGACCATGAGGTTGCGGTGCTTGCGGGAGAAGGCTTGAAGCATGGCCGCCTATGGCTTGGTGACGGGTGCGTGGACCCAGCAAAGGTTCCCTCTCTCCGCTAGATCCGTCGTGGTCGTAAAAGCGGCCAGCCTGAGGTAGAGACCCGGCCACGGGCTTCGGATCTAGCTGTCGAGCGGTTACGGGTATGTTCTTCCTCCGGCCTCTACCTTTCCTTTACATGCTTTCCATTGAAATGTTAATGACATCGCGGCAACACATCGTAGGCGGAGATGGCAGCAAAGGAGCACGCGGCCCAGGAGCACGCACAGAACATGGAGCGGTAGATTCTGGAGTATCAGCAGCAGACACAGATGATGCAGCAGATCCAACAGCAGAATCGGATGATGCAGCAGCATCAGGCACAGATGAGCTGGCTGATGAGCCAAACGGCTCTGTCTTCTCCACCGGGGAGTCTTTCTACTCCTCCTTTCTCCTTGCCGTGGATGCCGCCACCGTCCAGTCAGCCGGTGACACCTTTCACCGTGAACAACACGAACATCATCCGGAGCATGAACCGCGGTGAGTCCTCCTACACTTGTGCCCAACCCGCTAGCTACTTGTACTTGTTCAAGTGTTCAATATGCAAGTGCAAATGCTAATTCCATCAACCTTGTAGATTATGTGTTACAAGGCAATGACGATGAGGCGGGCGCAAGCAATGGAGGAGGACAAGGTTGATGGCATGGTCTTCGTGCACTTTGTCGGATTGTATGCTTGTAATGGATTGTAATAATGGACATTGCACTATGGACTCTATGTAACTTGTGTGGATGGACTATGGACTCTATGTAATGCGTTGTATGCATGAATATGTGCGTTTGATGTATTTGTGGTGTTCCCGTAGTGTTTGGTGATGTTATGTTGAAGATTATATGTTGTATATGCTTTATTGTCAATTGCTATATTTGAAATGCAGGGAATAAGCAAAAAGCAGCAAAAAATGAAAAAAAAACAGGGCCCTTTGCCGTGAGTATGCACACGGCAAAGGACTTTTGGTCACTTTGCCGTGTGCACACACACGGCAAAGGAGCCATGTGGCGGCAGCCTGTACACCTGGGAGCTCCTGGGGGCGTGCCTGTAGGGGACTTTGCGTGCGTGCTGGCATGCTGGCTGATGCGTGTAGTTGACACGTCCGTTGGGAACCCCAAGAGGAAGGTGTGATGCGCACAGCGGCAAGTTTCCCTCAGTTAGAAACCAAGGTTTAATCGAACCAGTAGGAGTCAATAAGCACGTTGAAGGTTGATGGCGGCGGGATGTAGTGCGGCGCAACACCAGAGATTCCGGCGCCAACGTGGAACCTGCACAACACAACCAAAGTACTTTGCCCCAACGAAACAGTGAGGTTGTCAATCTCACCGGCTTGCTGTAACAAAGGATTAACCGTATTGTGTGGAAGATGATTGTTTGCGAGAGAAAACAGTAAAACAAGTATTGCAGCAGATTTGTATTTCAGTATTAAAAGAATGGACCGGGGTCCACAGTTCACTAGAGGTGTCTCTCCCATAAGATAAAAGCATGTTGGGTGAACAAATTACGGTCGGGCAATTGACAAATAGAGAGGGCATAACAATGCACATACATGACATGATAAGTATAGTGAGATTTAATTGGGCATTACGACAAAGTACATAGACCGCCATCCAACCGCATCTATGCCTAAAAAGTCCACCTTCGAGGTTATCATCCGAACCCCCTCCAGTATTAAGTTGCAAAGCAACAGACAATTGCATTAAGTATGGTGCGTAATGTAATCAACAACTACATCCTCGGACATAGCGCCAATGTTTTATCCCTAGTGGCAACAACACAACACAACCTTAGAACTTTCTGTCACTCGTCCCGGTGTCAATGCGGGCATGAACCCACTATCGAGCATAAGTACTCCCTCTTGGAGTTAAAAGTAAAAACTTGGCCAGAGCCTCTACTAGAAACGGAGAGCATGCAAGATCATAAACAACACATGTGTAATAACTTGATAATTAACATGACATGGTATTCTCTATCCATCGGATCCCGACAAACACAACATATAGAATTACGAGATAGATGATCTTGATCATGTTAGGCAGCTCACAAGATCCAACAATGAAGCACAATGAGGAGAAGACAACCATCTAGCTACTGCTATGGACCCATAGTCCAGGGGTGAACTACTCACTCATCACTCCGGAGGCGACCATGGCGGTGTAGAGTCCTCCGGGAGATGAATCCCCTCTCCGGCAGGGTGCCGGAGGAGATCTCCAGAATCCCCCGAGATGGGATCGGCGGCGGCGGCGTCTCTGGAAGGTTTTCCGTATCGTGGTTTTTTCGCATCAGGGGTTTCGCGACGGAGGCTTTAAGTAGGCGGAAGGGCAAAGTCGGGGGCCTGACGAGGGGCCCACACCACAGGGCGGCGCGGGCCCCCCCTTGGCCGCGCCTCCTTGTGGTTTGGCCACCTCGTGGCCCCACTTCGTATGTTCTTCGGTCTTCTGGAAGCTCCGTGGAAAAATAGGCCCCTGGGTCTTCGTTTCGTCCAATTCCGAGAATATTTCGTTACTAGGATTTCTGAAACCAAAAACAGCGAGAAAACGAGAACGGCACTTCGGCATCTTGTTAATAGGTTAGTTCCGGAAAATGCACGAATATGACATAAAGTGTGCATAAAACATGTAGGTATCATCAATAATATGGCATAGAACATAAGAAATTATCGATACGTCGGAGACGTATCAAGCATCCCCAAGCTTAGTTCTCGCTCGTCCCGAGCGAGTAAAACGATAACAAAGATAATTTCTGAAGTGATATGCCATCATAACCTTGATCATACTATTTGTAAACATATGTAGTGGATGCAGCGATCAAAACAATGGTAATGACATGAGTAAACAAGTGAATCATATAGCAAAGACTTTTCATGAATAGTACTTCAAGACAAGTATTAATAAGTCTTGCATAAGAGTTAACTCATAAAGCAATAAATCAAAGTAAAGGCATTGAAGCAACACAAAGGAAGATTAAGTTTCAGCGGTTGCTTTCAACTTGTAACATGTATATCTCATGGATAATTGTCAACATAGAGTAATATAACAAGTACAATATGCAAGTATGTAGGAATCAATGCACAGTTCACACAAGTGTTTGCTTCTTGAGGTGGAGAGAGATAGGTGAACTGACTCAACATAAAAGTAAAGAGAATGGTCCTTCAAAGAGGAAAGCATCGATTGCTATATTTGTGCTAGAGCTTTTATTTTGAAAACATGAAACAATTTTGTCAACGGTAGTAATAAAGCATATGAGTTATGAAAGTTATATCTTACAAGTTGCAAGTCTCATGCATAGTATACTAATAGTGCCCGCACCTTGTCCTAATTAACTTGGACTACCGGATCTTTGCAATGCACATGTTTTGACCAAGTGTCACAATGGGGTACCTCCATGCCGCCTGTACAAAGGTCCAAGGAGAAAGCTCGCATTTTGGATTTCTCGCTTTTGATTATTCTCAACTTAGACATCCATACCGGGACAACATGGACAACAGATAATGGACTCCTCTTTAATGCATAAGCATGTGGCAACAATTATTATTCTCATATGAGATTGAGGATATATGTCCAAACTGAAACTTCCACCATGAATCATGGCTTTAGTTAGCGGCCCAAAGTTCTTCTCTAACATTATGCATGCTCCAACCATGAAGGTGGTAGATCTCTCTTGCTTCAGACAAGACGGACATGCATAGCAACTCACATGATATCCAACAAAGAATAGTTGATGGCGTCCCCGAAACATGGTTATCGCTCAACAAGCAACTTAATAAGAGATAAAGTGCATAAGTACATATTCAATACTACAATAGTTTTTAAGCTATTTGTCCCATGAGCTATATATTGCAAAGGTGAATGATGGAATTTTAAAGGTAGCACTCAAGCAATTTACTTTGGAATGGCGGATAAATACCATGTAGTAGGTAGGTATGGTGGACACAAATGGCATAGTGGTTGGCTCAAGTATTTTGGATGCATGAGAAGTATTCCCTCTCGATACAAGGTTTAGGCTAGCAAGGTTATTTGAAACAAACACAAGGATGAACGGTACAGCAAAACTCACATAAAAGACATATGGTAAACATTATAAGACTCCATACCGTCTTCCTTGTTGTTCAAAACTCAATACTAGATGTTATCTAGACTCTAGAGAAACCAAATATGCAAACCAAATTAGCAAGCTCTAAGTATTTCTTCATTAATGGGTGCAAAGTATATGATGCAAGAGCTTAAACATGAGCACAACAATTGCCAAGTATCAAATTATCCAAGACATTTTAGAGTTACTACATGTATCATTTTCCAATTCCAACCATATAACAATTTAACGAAGAAGAAACTTCGCCATGAATACTATGAGTAGAGCCTAAGGACATATTTGTCCATATGCAACAGCGGAGCGTGTATCTCTCCCATAGAGTGAATGCTAGGATCCATTTTATTCAAACAAAACAAAAAACAAAAACAAATCGACGCTCCAAGCAAAGTACATAAGATGTGGCCGAATAAAAATATAGTTTCAGGGGAGGAACCTGATAATGTTGTCGATGAAGAAGGGGATGCCTTGGGCATCCCCAAGCTTAGATGCTTGAGTCTTCTTATGATATGCAGGGGTGAACCACCGGGGCATCCCCAAGCTTAGAGCTTTCACTCTCCTTGATCATATTGCATCATACTCCTCTCTTGACCCTTGAAAACTTCCTCCACACCAAACTCGAAACAACTCATTAGAGGGTTAGTGCATAATAAAAATTCACATGTTCAGAGGTGACACAATCATTCTTAACACTTCTGGACATTGCATAAAGCTACTGGACATTAGTGGATCAAAGAAATTCATCCAACATAGCAAAAGAGGCAATGCGAAATAAAAGACAGAATCTGTCAAAACAGAACAGTCCGTAAAGATGGATTTTATTAGGCCATCAGACTTGCTCAAACGAAAATGCTCAAATTGAATGAAAGTTGCGTACATATCTGAGGATCATGCTAGTAAATTGGCGTAATTTTCTGAGCTACCTACAGGGAGATAGACCCAGATTCGTGACAGCAAAGAAATCTGGAACTGCGCAGTAATCCAAATCTAGTACTTACTTTTCTATCAAAGACTTTACTTGGCACAACAAAACTCAAAACTAAGATAAGGAGAGGTTGCTACAGTAGTAAACAACTTCCAAGACACAAATATAAAACAAAAATACTGTAGTAAAAACATGGGTTGTCTCCCATAAGCGCTTTTCTTTAACGCCTTTCAGCTAGGCGCAGAAAGTGTTTCTCAAGTGTTATCGCGAGATGGAGCATTGATATCATAAGCTCCCCCATTTGTAGTGGTACTAGGGGCTTTGTCAATTTTAGGCCTATAATAATATTTCTTTGGTTTAGGCACTTTAGACACATACATAAACTTTTGCTCCTTTCCCACATAAGCTTTCTCTCTAAACTGTAAAGATGAAAAGGTTGAACCCAAGATTCCCATAGCTTTTTCAAGTTCGCCAATCCTATTAATTTGATTATCATGGTCAACACAAGTTCCTAGGACACTAATTCTTTCATCAATTCCTCCTAAGGATTTATCAAGTTCATCAGTTTTATCAAGTAATATCTCCAACTTAGTTTCAACACTCGGAAAATTTTTCTCTATGGTTTCCAATTTTTTCATAACATCCTCAAGGGAGGTTTCAATTTTAGTTTCATTAACAGGTGGTGTTCCAAATAAACTCTCAATAATGCAGCTAGCTTCTAAAGCGGGGGCACCTAAGAAGTTACCCCCCGCGAGACAATCAAGAACATATCTATTCCAGCTAGAGATACCAACATAAAAATTCCTGAGTAGGATAGTGGTGGAGTGTTTCTTAGTGCACCTATTATGGGCATCACTAATTCTATACCAAGCATCTTTTAAACATTCTCCCCCTTGTTGCTTAAATGAACGAACTTCAACTTCAGGATTACTCATTTTAGCAGTAGTAAATAAAGCAAACTAGATAAAGTAAATGCAAGTAAACTAAATTTTTTTGTGTTTTCAATATAGCAAACAAGACAGCAAATAAAGTAAAGCTAGTAACTAATTTTTTTGTGTTTTGATATAAGTGCAGCAAACAAAGTAGTAAATAAAATAAAGCAAGACAAAAACAAAGTAAAGAGATTGAGAAGTGGAGACTCCCCTTGCAGCGTGTCTTGATCTCCCCGGCAACGGCGCCGGAAATTTGCTTGATGCGTGTAGTTGACACGTCCGTTGGGAACCCCAAGAGGAAGGTGTGATGCGCACAGCGGCAAGTTTCCCTCGGTTAGAAACCAAGGTTTAATCGAACCGAGTAGGATTCAAGAAGCACGTTGAAGGTTGATGGCGGCGGGATGTAGTGCGGCGCAACACCGGAGATTCCGGCGCCAACGTGGAACCTGCACAACACAACCAAAGTACTTTGCCCCAACGAAACGAGTGAGGTTGTCAATCTCACCGGCTTGCTGTAACAAAGGATTAACCGTATTGTGTGGAAGATGATTGTTTGCGGAGAAAACGAGTAAAACAAGTATTGCGAGCAGATTTGTATTTCGGTATTAAAAGAATGGACCGGGGTCCACGGTTCACTAGAGGTGTCTCTCCCATAAGATAAAAGCATGTTGGGTGAACAAATTACGGTCGGGCAATTGACAAATAGAGAGGGCATAACAATGCACATACATGACATGATAAGTATAGTGAGATTTAATTGGGCATTACGACAAAGTACATAGACCGCCATCCAAGCTGCATCTATGCCTAAAAAGTCCACCTTCGGGTTATCATCCGAACCCCCTCCGGTATTAAGTTGCAAAGCAACGGACAATTGCATTAAGTATGGTGCGTAATGTAATCAACAACTACATCCTCGGACATAGCGCCAATGTTTTATCCCTAGTGGCAACGAGCACAACACAACCTTAGAACTTTACGTCACTCGTCCCGGGTGTCAATGCGGGCATGAACCCACTATCGAGCATAAGTACTCCCTCTTGGAGTTAAAAGTAAAAACTTGGCCGAGCCTCTACTAGAAACGGAGAGCATGCAAGATCATAAACAACACATGTGTAATAACTTGATAATTAACATGACATGGTATTCTCTATCCATCGGATCCCGACAAACACAACATATAGAATTACGGATAGATGATCTTGATCATGTTAGGCAGCTCACAAGATCCAACAATGAAGCACAATGAGGAGAAGACAACCATCTAGCTACTGCTATGGACCCATAGTCCGGGGGTGAACTACTCACTCATCACTCCGGAGGCGACCATGGCGGTGTAGAGTCCTCCGGGAGATGAATCCCCTCTCCGGCAGGGTGCCGGAGGAGATCTCCAGAATCCCCCGAGATGGGATCGGCGGCGGCGGCGTCTGCGGAAGGTTTTCCGTATCGTGGTTTTTTCGCATCATGGGTTTCGCGACGGAGGCTTTAAGTAGGCGGAAGGGCAAAGTCGGGGGCCTGACGAGGGGCCCACACCACAGGGCGGCGCGGGCCCCCCCTTGGCCGCGCCGCCTTGTGGTTTGGCCACCTCGTGGCCCCACTTCGTATGTTCTTCGGTCTTCTGGAAGCTCCGTGGAAAAATAGGCCCACGGGTCTTCGTTTCGTCCAATTCCGAGAATATTTCGTTACTAGGATTTACGAAACCAAAAACAGCGAGAAAACGAGAAGCGGCACTTCGGCATCTGGTTAATAGGTTAGTTCCAGAAAATGCACGAATATGACATAAAGTGTGCATAAAACATGTAGGTATCATCAATAATATGGCATAGAACATAAGAAATTATCGATACGTCGGAGACGTATCACTGGCGCACGGCAAAGAGAGGCGCACGGCACAGAGGGCACGCACGGCAAAGAATGCGCGCACGGCAAAGAGCAGGCCGCACGGCAAAGGATCCGCGCACGGCAAACTCAAGCCCGCACGGCAGCCCAGGGCGCGCACGGCAAAGGCCGTTGCCGTGCAAACTGTCGACGCGCACGGCAAAGGCGCCGTTGCCGTCGGATTCGTTGCCGGCCATATTTTGCCGTGCGGCAAAGGCTTTGCCGTGCATTTAGGCGCCTTTGCCGTGCAATTGGCCGCACGACAATGCCTCCTTTTCCCGTAGTGTATGAGGTCAAAAGTGCTGAGATGGACCGAGCCGCATTAACAAACAACAAATAGTTGGTTGAGCTAGGTTGAGGTCAGAATATTTGGGTTGGCCCGGGCTACCAAACACACCCTATATCGTTAGCTCTCTCCTCAAAGTTGCTAGATCCTTGAGATTGTACTTCTTGATCAATGACTCGATCAACATGATCTGAATTCATCCCATCCACTCGCAAATTCTACCAAGAGATAACTACAGTTCCGACAAAGATAGGAAATAAACATGACTAATTGACCGAGATCTAGAGTTGGAGCCAGACCTGTCCCACACACGATCCACCACATCGCATGCAGCTCACCGCTGGCTCACCTGAAGCTGCATTCATGCCACCACCGCCACCAAAGCTCTCCCACGCACGATCCACCACATATATAGTAGCTCGCCGCCGGCTCACCTCAAAGAAAGAAAAGAAAAAGTAACATCATGATGAGATGCATGTAATGGCAACAGAAATAAATCATGTAAGGAGAATCAATGTATTGATTCATCAATCGAACAAAGTAAAGAAACAAACATAGAGGAGAGTGCCTGATGGAGGGCGATCACAACGACAAAGTGAAGGATGGCAGAGAGGTTTGCTCTTCTCATCTCCTCCCATATCGAAAAATCCCGACCTAAACCTTTCGAAGGCCGTGGGGCACTCTTTCGGGGTCCCATGTTCTCATTTTAAGCGTGCAAAGTTAGATATCACCTATCATTGCATGTGTTGTCTCGTCGTTGTGGCGGCATGCTAGGAATTAAGAGTCTCTGGAGATATTGCATAAATGTCTTTTTGGACAAGTCGTTCTAGGCCTTCTGCTCTTTTTATATCGTGTTGCTTAGTCTCTACTAGATGACGTCGTGGCTAGGGCCGGTAAATCCTACCCCTCGTGACCACTGGCGGAGCTTCATTGGGGCAAACCTGGGCCATGGCCCGCCCAGATGTTTTGCTTAAAGATTAGTTACTCCTATGCGCCTAAGGCCCAGCTCATCAGGAGGCACGGGCCCATTACTTAACATGTCTTGTTCAGTCGACACTCTTCGTTTCCTCTCTGCATGGAAGCCACGCCCATGGGTGTGACGCCCCGGAACCGGTATCCTGAGGATTCCAGCGATCCCGCTGAAATCCGCACGATATCGATCCAAAGACACCCTCCGACACGACGTGCACGACGAATCACACACGTGATGCCAGAGGAATTACCACGAGCGGTAACATTACAAAAGGTTTACAATAGAACCCACAAGAAACATATATTACAACAATGACTCCAACGAGTCAAGATACAAATTTACAATACAAAGATCCGAATCATACAAAAGATCAAATGCGTCCGAGTACGGACAAGATACGAATTGGACTAAGAGTCCTGAAGATAACCAGTGGCATCCATAACCCTGCCCAGGCCAAGCCGGAAGGGTAACCTTGCTAACATCGTCTTCTTCGAACATATCTTCATACCTGCCCGGTTATGTCCCGTAGAAGCAGCAATAAGTACGGGTTCGTACTTAACAAGACTTCAAGACGTATAAGCATTCGTCAACCAGTCGTCCTTTGTACTTGAGGCACGCAGGGGACTTAGAGGACGCAAGAGGAACGTCATAGGCAATATGGTGGGGTTAAGCGGCAGCGCGCAAGCACTAAAAAACCTATAGAGACACCCTACAACATTCGTCTAATCAGAGAAGGTGAGAGAGCGCATAAACTAACAGTTCTATACTCTGCAAACATAACACAGCCGATGTGTTCCCCCTTCGCAAAGAAGTACTGGCAAAGGCACTCACACGGTTGACAAATTGTAACCAGTTATTATTTAAGTTGTTCTGTCTTACTATGCAAGTTATTAGTATCAACACAACATGTGTAAGTTGTCTATGATCGAGTCATACAGCTCCAAGTCGTCCATAACCGCGGACGCGGCTTATCGATAAGATTGTAACCCTGCAGGGGTGCCCAAATGTGCCCACACGCATGCTCAACCCACTTACGACATGTGGATATCACGACACGCACTCTCCTTCACGACAACAATGTCCAGGAAGCCACCTGACTAAGTTTAACCCGTTTCAGAGCCCGATCGAAACTCCGAGGCGGACCTAGCTGTTGCGAGAACGGCTAAGAGGATCCGAGCCCACTAGAGGATGACCTCTTAACAATGCGGACCACACCTACGAGCGTGCAAGAGACAACGGGTTTACAAGGCACTCACGGCTTCCCCAAAAGTAACATCATATCATCTGACCATAAAGAAACAAGCTTACACGCCCGAGAGAAACAAAGCATTGAAACTAATTGTGGCCACTAGACAAAGTTGTAGATTCCGGCAGTGGTCGAGGGGAGACCCGGTAAGCATACCCACGTGTGGTTAGAGCGCTCAGTCTCGGAACAGATAACAAGAACTCGGGTCCTAAATTATTTAGGAAACACAAGTGAGCCTTCATAAAACGATCAGCTAACCCACTGATGCCTCCGCTAAACAAATATCAACAGCTAAAGTAACCATGATTCTTCCCAACATATAACCCGATAAGATAACAATAACGGTAACGAGATAAACCAGCACTAGCATTGTCGAGGGTACTCCTCGGCAATGCCCTCCGATTGGGGCTTAGGGTTGACGGAATCCTGTAGGCTGACACGAGACATTGGTTAACAGACAAGCGAGGAGAGCGATTTACCCAGGTTCGGGGCCCTCGATGAGGTAAAAACCCTTACGTCTTGCCTGTCTGATCTTGATTATGAAAATATCAGGTTTACAATGGGGTGCCGAAGGTTTCGGTTGTGGTTTCGTCAAAAGGCTAAGTGCTATGTGGACCTAGCTCTAGACTTGCGGTGGCTAAAGTTGCTAAGATTGATTGTGTCCCTCCGCAGCCCCTCTCCTGGCCATTATATAGGGTGCCAGGTCTCGAGAGATCTGTCAGGGTACGACTAGGTTACAAAAGCCCTAGACCTAAACTTTCCTTGTTTGATTCCTCTTCGTCTTGTCCTTTAAGGAATCTCTTCGGCACCGCCATAGTGGCCCACCTTGCCATCGGATGTCTTCATGGGCCTCCAGTTGGGCCGCACAGGATAGGGCAACAAGAGTTACCCGAAGGGTAATGCCCACGTCAAGCATGCACTACGACTCGCAAGGGCAGACTCGATAACCAAACAATAGTTGTAGGGGGGTGCTCGTGGCAATATGGGCTGCTTGAGGTAACAAGTGGATAGGACATGTGACAAGAACGCAACTTAAGGCTAGCATGAGGGAGAAGGCAAAATAAAATAGGTGAGCAACTCCTGCAGGGACAGGAGTATAGGGAAAATGCTTGCCTGTTAAATCTTGCCGAGGAACATCCGGAGAGCTTGTCGTATCTCGCATCAACTCAACGCCTTATCCGTGAAGAAGCAAAACACTACAACAAACAACAGATGCACATCTTACAACTACGAAAGAAGAACCGGCATGATCAATATGATATGAATGACATGGCAACGATGATGTGATGCACTTATCCAAATTAAATGGAATCGGAATTCCGACAAACAATTATTGAGTTTTTTATCTACCCCGAATATTAAATGTTGGTTAGGATGGCAAGACATGGCATGGGTGAGCTACGCAAAATTAAATGGAACCAGGATAAGATATCAATCCCGCACAATTTCATATTTAATTATTTAGGTGAATCGCTATTTAACCCGAACACCCACATATGCGATGCGATGCACATGACAAGAGATGCAACAAGTTATAGATGGAACATTTATAAAATAGGATAGGTTTAGGGTTGGGGTCTCACGGTATCGGAACAAGGTGGTCGCCGGTTTGACAAGGAAGAAGAGGAAGCTGCGGTTTCGAACTTCGGATCCAGGAAGAAGAACTTGGTTCGGTGGCGGGGTATTTGGTTCGGGAAGGAGAACTTGAGGTTCCATCCCGACGGTGGACTTGGTTCAGCGCCTTGGGGTTCCGTGAGGAAATAGCACATAACACCAGTTGTTGGTGAATATTTTGCATAGAACCATAGGTTGTAGTTTGTTTTGCACAGAACACCATATTTCCCTGTAATCTTTGCAAGAAACACATAAAACATAGTTAGCCTATTTGACACAACAATTAGAGGAGTGGTCTGGTTCAATCAATCTGATTCGACCAGTATATTCTTCTACTAACCAATGTAGGCTAGGATGAGGCGATGAACGAGGCGACCGAGACGGCGTGGGTCACGCCGGCGTCTAGGCTTCGGCGGCGGCTGGTTTTACCGCCGATCGGGCCGGTGCTCACGCCGGTGGTGGGTCCCCTAGGCTCGGGGTCGCGTTTTGATCCCATCGGCGAGGTTTCCGATGATGAAGACGAGATCTCGGTGGCCGAGGAAGTTGCGTGGCGCGGGCTCGACGATGTGCCGCGTGTGCTGCCTCTCCGCAACATCGACGGCCAGGGCGACGGCGAGCATCTTGATGAGTTCTGGTCCAAGATTGGGTACCCTACTGCGGCATCCAGGTCATGGGAGAGGAAGACGGCGGCCGCCACTTCGGGTGGGCAGCAAGCCCGGTCCTCGTCTCTGACTAGGACGGTGAAGCCAGCAGGGGGAGGAAGACAGGCGTCATCTTCACCGCCGGTTTTCCGCCTGCCCAAGCCGCCGATGAAGATGAAGGCCTGGTAAGGCACCCTCCCTCCCTCCCTCCCTCTGAAGTTGCCGAGACCTACAAGCTTTTTTGTCGGTTGTGGTAATGAGGCTACGCTTGATCTTCAGTTACCGAACTCAGTTTATAAGCCTCAGCTGATTACTTCTGGAGCACCTACAGCTTTGTTGGTGCCGCTGCCGGACGCCTCGAAATCATTCTTCTTCTTCCCCATGGTGGTGAGGCGGTGCGTGGTGGTGGTGGTGGGAGTGGAGGTGTGGGCGATGGCAGGAACGATGCCGGTCGACTTTCAAGGCCGGCCGCTCGCTGGAAACGATGCCATTGAAGGCGGCGCAGAAGCCCAGCCGCCGCCTGCCAGTGCGCGCGTAGAAGAGGCAGCCGCAACATTTGGGATTAATTGATTTTCTATACACACGGATGTGTTAACTGGTCGTCTCGGTGTACCAATTATAAAACTGAGAAAAAAAACTCTTGATCTTATATCAGATAATGATTATTTTAGGGAAATGCATAAACTTTCTTTGAGAAAAAGGGAGCAATTAATCAGCAAGACTTGATGAAACTTTGGCATTGATTTTGACTTTTTCTGGACATTTAGATCACACAACAAATATTATGAACAATAAAATCATGCATAGAGCGCAACTCCGAGTGCACATTCAGATGTACAATTCATCTCAATCGACCACAAAGAGATACACAGGCTAAGAATAAAGATTACAGATGCGGAAAGGAAAGGAATCAAACATAGCTTGTTCTCTGAATGTGCGGATTCAAAACCAAGAAAAATACAACACGGCAGCTCTCCTCTGTTTTTCTAGCCGGTAGTTATTATATGCTTCCATTTGCTACATGCTAGTTATTCCACAACTAGCCTTGTTTAGTTTTGCGTCACCAATTGGTTCCCAGATGTTTTGGAGAAATAGGTCGACCCAAGTTTTACGGGCTCTATGGCGTCATGGTCCTTGATTTTCTGACAAATCAATCCTAGATTAATGTAATTGGTCGAAATTTGCAACTCTGCATATTAGTGCCACGTTGGCAGCTAAAACGCAGCCAAGTCCACGTACATGAAGGTAAAAAGTAAAAAACACCATCGGTCGGTGAAGCCAACATACTGACTAGCCATTTCTTGGTTGCTATTTACACAGCGAGAACCGGTCAGGGAATTATCTTTAACATCAGCAAGAATATTCAAAATTTTAACATCACCATCACGGATTTTTAGGATATTTGAAAAATATAGCAGAACAATTGAAACTAAATACACAATTCAACTCAGGCATCGAAGTTGAATCAAAGACAAAATGCAAGTTATGAACAACTATTATTACGACTGTTTATATTACAACTTCTAATCATTCCAATTTTCCAACCATTGAATAAAACACGAATTCATTCAAACAATACCGCACGGGCCGCAACCAGCGATGCAGCAACACGAGAACGTGCCTGTTGGCGGTGCACCAAGCAGCTGCCCAGCCAGGCAACGCCGTACTCCTCGACGCCAAGACACATCAGTAATAACCTCAGCTGGACCAGACCAAACCTGGAGAACATGCATGTCATAGAAAAAGACATTATTATTTAGATGTTTAGCTATTACCAATACTATCATTGGTTGCACAGAAACTACAGTCTGCATTATTAGATGAGCAAGTTCGCAACTAGCTGTAGTAAATTGAGTTGAGTTAGTAAGCATGCAGCAGCAATCTTTTAGAGTATGAATAAGACTATCAGCACACAAATAAATTGACAGAATGTAAGCAAATACCACCCCTTGAAACACTAAACAAGCAATATACCAGAATCAATTATGGATATGGATCAAATAAAGACCGATAAATCAAAGTGGTTAGACATCACATTAGTCTGCTATGCAAGTGGGCTTAGCATAACTCCTTGATTAGATGGCTGAGACTTTCCTTGTACATAAAATTGAAATGAAATCTCCTGGCTCGTAAATGGTAATCGTGTGTGCAAGACAGACAAAAGAGCACAGTTGCACTAAATCAATTACTGGTGAACCATAAAAACTATTAGTATCGAAAAGAGTTGACGAAGGACTGAAAATTGGGACAAAGTATCAAGACCATGAAACTCTGGATTCGGGAGCCCAATTCCACCACCCATGTGTGAACCGAGACAGTGGTGCTATGATTGGTGAAATAACAGAATGATGAACCATATTATACTTTTGCTTGGGTAATTGGATTGGTGTAATTTGGTTCACATTAGCAGTCTTTTGACTCTGAACCCATCAGTCAACTCTGAAGAATAAATATGCATGCCATAAGTTAACAGATAACTATTGTAAATTTCACCGAACAGGAGGTTTTAAAAATATCAATGTAAAGTAGGATGCATTAAGATTTACTCTTGGACACCTTGCCCACCTCTTTTGAGAGGAAAAGAACGATATGCAAGCATAGTCAAATATGCCTCAATACTGGACACTCCTATCGTCTTCCAAACAAAGAAAAGGCTTAGAAAGAACATTACAGCGGCTTAGCAAGTAAATATGCCTCAGTAGATGAAAAACAACAGAATGACATGATCATTTTGCGAATAGCCCAATCATATGGCTGATTTGCTTATAATATCAACCGACAATGAAACTTTGCTATCCCGAGACGATATCGTGATGAGAAATAGCACTACTAAGTACTAGCGTGGCTCAACAAGACTTGAAGGACCTGGGGACTCACATGACAACATAACTAAATTCATATATGATACTTGACATCATGAGTAAGAAGAGGCTAAGAAACTAAATTTCTGTGGCGCTGGAAAACAAGCAAGAGAGTAAGCCGTAAGAACTGTTGTGTGACAATCCACTTATCAAAAAGGAAAATTATTTCAGGTAACAAAGGAAATAATTCTTCACCACAGTGAGTAGACACCATCCAATCAGCAAACATAATGCCTGCAAGGAGAAGGTATTGGACCATTTCTTCAGGAATGTGTGTGAAGTTGATTTGGTATTTAGCTACCGCAAGGTGACATTCTAACAGCTATGTCCATACTTATTATCTCATCTCAGTATGTTCATGCTTTTAATGGAAAAAGGGGAAACACTTGGCTGGCGTGGCTAAGTTTTTGCATGAACGATAATATACCCTGGTATCCTCATGCTAATTTGGTCAAATGAAAATACAGGCTGCCATCGAGTAAGTAGGTCCAATGTAGGACATCTTATTGGACTTAGTTCAACACTACAATCATGTTTAACTAATTATTTATTTGTCGTTCATTTTTCCATAACCATATATTTGACATTTTCTTCAAACTTCAGTTACTTTACACAGGAAAGGAGAAACCAAATATATAAAGAAAAAACTTGATCAGCCAAGTATATTAGAAGAACATAGAAGAGTATCATGGTGTGTAAATCTGCAGTGTTAAAAAAGGTGGATATTTTGAGGCATGTTTGGGTCTCTCCTTGCCTATTTGTGACTGTGTGGTCGTTCCTCGAAAACCATATGTACATATTGTCCTCTATGGATCAGGGCATGTTTCAAGGCAAAAGGCAGAACTAGTCTTAAAACTGGAAGCTGCAAAATTTTGGTTGCTAAGGTATGGCACATGGAATTAGTCCCAACAGAACAAAGCACCCAACGGAAAGATTTGTTCGTCTGTCACACTCTACACAAACATACATGGCACAGTCGGCAATTAGGGGGGCATCGAGAGATTAAGAAAAAAAAAGACCTTTAAGGGGCGACGTGGCTCTGTAGGAGACGTCCGGGTCACAGAAGACAGGGGCAGCATGTCAGGTTGATGTTAGCATCAGCTTCAGTGGATAGCACCACCAAAGGGCACCACTGCCACCACGCCACCACCAGATCAGCAACATGACCTGAGAAAAATGGAATCAAAACATGCATTAATACGTAGATAGAAGCACAGCGTATAAATTATCAAACAATTTCTAGGTGGAGTTATTATATTTTTAACACTCTTTAATCCATTAACAATTTCCAAGACAAGAATGGAATTCAAAGAATTGGCAACGATGTGCATTGTAGCTACAGAACGTGTAAACTTATAGAAAAAAACTACATAAATGCAACAATATTATTTGCGCAAGCCATAAGTCCCAACACCAATCTATCAAAATATTTCAGACTCAATGATCTTAACCGCTTTTTGATGCAAAAGAGGTAATTAGCTAGATAAAAATAGACCCACAATTTACATGTGAAGGTACAGAGGGAAAAATATTAAGATGTTGTTTCCATGACAAAAAGACAAGAAGCATGCAAGTTTGAGCAATGTGTATACATCTAGAGACACAACAAATTAACATTGGAAACTGAAGTATTATAAGAGTAGCCCCATTTTGTCAATGTCTGAAGGCATAAGTACAATAATTGATTATTTTCAAGAAAGAGAAAATTGCATTAGGCCACTCTTCAGTTTCATTCATCCATAACCGGCGCGTGAGAGCAACACATACATTTGAATGAAACATGTATGGCAATAGTATGTAGTGAACCAAATTAACATAGAACAATGGCAGCTATTATTTATGTAGATAGATACCTTGGTATCCTGCTATTTTGGTCAAATGAAAATACAGGTTGCCATCAAGTACAGGTCCAATGTAGCCCATCTTATTGGGCTTAGTTGAAGACTACAATCATGTTTAAGTATTTATTTGTCTTTCATTTGTCCATGCCAATTTAGTAGTCGCTAGACATTCTCATATTTCCATGACCATATATTTGACAGCTTCTTCAAACTTCAATTACTTTACACGGTAAAGGATAAACCAAGTATATAAAAAAAGCTTAATCGACCCAAGTATATAAAAAAACAAACAAGCGTATCATGGTGTCTAAATCTGGAGTGTTAAAAAGAAGGTGGATATTTTGAGACATGTTTGGGCCTCCCCTTTTGCCCTATTTGTGTTACTGCGTCCATTCCTCGAAAACCATATGTACATATTGTCCTCTACAGATTTGGGGCATGTTTCGAGGCAAAAGGCAGAACTAGAGTCTTAAAACTCGAAGCCGCAAAATTCAGGGTGGGCCAACAAATGGAAGTAGTCATCACATGACAAAGCACCTAGCAGAAAGATTCGTTCGTCTGTCACACTCTACGGGAAAATACACAGCACAGTCAGAAATTAGGCACACACCAAGAGATAAAAAGAGACCGTTCCAGGGGTGACATGGTGCTGTAGCCTGTAGGAGACGTCCGAGTCAAAGAAGACATGGGTAGCATGTCGTAGTGGACGCTGGCAGCAACTCTGGTGGACAACACCACCACCACAAAACCCCTGGAGGGGACCACTGCCACCACACCACCACCGGAGGCAGCAAGCAACATGACCTGAGCAAATCAGAATCAAAACAAGCATTAAAATGCAGATCGAAGCCAAGCGGCTAAGCTATCAAACAATTATAACAGCAGCCCTACACATGCAGCTAATATAAGCCTTAAAAGTACAAGTGGGGTTATTATATTCCCAAGACAAGATTGTATCAAATCACTGTTTAATCCATTAAAAAAATTCCGAAACAAAAAAGGAAAGCAAAGAATTAGGCATTGAAGTGCATTATAACTACGGAACAAGTAAAATTATAGAAAACGCCACATGAATGCATCCATATTTCTTGCGAAAGCCATAAATTCCAGAGGCAAACTATTAAAACATTTCAGACTCAATGAATTGATCCTCTTTTTGATGCAAAAGAGGTAATTACTAATTAGCTAGGTACAAGTAGACCCGCAATTCACATGTGTGAGTACAGATGAAAAAGATTAAGATGTCATTTCCCATGGCAAAAAGGCAAGAAACTTGCAAGTTTGCGCAACTTGTATACATCTAGAGACACAATAGAGTAAAATTTGAAAGAGAAACTGAAGTATTATAAGAGCAGCCCCAATTATGTCAATGCCTGAAAGTAAAAGAACAATAATTGCTTATTTCAAAGAAAGACAAGATTGCATCAAGCCACTCTTCAATTTCATTCATCCATAACAGTGAGAGAAACACATACACTTCAATGAAACATGCATGGCTATAGTATGTAGTGAACCAAATTAACATAGAATAGTGGCAGTGGCAACCTTGTAGGCTAAGACCTTGGAGAAGTGCAAGTGGCAGCCGCCGGAGCGCCTCTCTCTGTTGCGGCACTTGCAGCTCACCACCGTGCCTCCTCCCGGTTGACCTCCAACACCGTCTCCAAATTCACGCATCCTCATGTATGCTTTAAACCTGAAAATACATGTTAGTAAGCGTAAACAAAAAAGTAAAATAGCCATACACACATCGTGCATGCAACGTTGTCTGTAAAACATTTATAATGCAAATCAGTTTGAGCAAAGGAATAAAAAAAGCTTCAGTCCAAGGCAAGCCTTTTTAATAACTAAATCCGAATAATCCACTTTCTCCAGGATCAAAGGACATATAGCAAGAGGAATACGTATTCATGTCCAGAAATTTTCAGTCCATGGCAAGGTTAGAAAGTTTTTATGATGTCAACATACTACAAGACATGCTGACTCAAGTACTCATAAGAATAAGAATTAATAATATAGTTGAGTTGCAAATATTAATCATATAGTTTTTGAACCTGGCGACTACAAGTGTAAAATAAAATCTGGATAGACAGAAGAGAGAGCATTACATCCAGTGCATCAAGAGATGAAGTTTTCATAGAAAAAATCCAACTCAATTATTAACCTTTTTACTTGCATTTGGAAAGAAGAAAATGCACACACAGAGATGAGCATGTGCAGGAAGCATATCATACCAAAGTACTAGCTGTACTTGATGGTGATGTCGGTCCTGCTGGAGGAAGTCTCTGTCAACCAGGGCTTAGAAGCAGGACAACGGCGTCTCAACATCGTTGCGGAACTCGTGGGATAGACGGTGCGAGCAGCCACGGAGGTCTATCCTGCCTGCTGTGCCAAATCATATATCATTGCAACACGTAAAGAGATAGGGATTTGAACGGGGCGGGATTGGGCAAGGAAAAAGACAGTACGTATGGACGCCAATTTTTACAAGGTCCTGAACAGAGGCGGCCATCATGAGGGTGACCGACCTATTCCTCGACGCCACCCAAAACATATGCAGACCCTACAAGAAAGGAACCATGGAGTCAAATTCTATCGCAAAGGACATAAGAGGAATACAAATATATTACAAAGTATAAAACAGGGAAAAATCTCTTGCCCCGTCATTCTCGGAAACTTTCAAGCATTGGTTGTGCTAAAATTTCAGAGAATTATTATCAATACAATTGTGAAGTATATGATGACAACTGTTCAATCTTGTAGTGACGGAGCTTCTTTAAAGCAAACCAATGCCATGGCCCGGCCTGCCTAACAACATTTTCCCTATACCAGCTATTATTTAGTAGTATAAACACAATTAGGTAAGTCTAAACACACTGCTCTGTGTCGTTTTCTTCCCAAAAATGTTTCTTCGCCCACCCTAAGTTTTGTTTCAAGCTCCGCCGCTGCAATCTTGATCAAACTTTTATCACATATTTTAGGAGGCTGCATATGTGATCAAACATTGTTGAAGCGTGATTAAATCCTAAGATTTAAGAGGCAACGTATCATGTTTTTATAGAGAAGCTTGGTTCTGGACATTGCTAGCTACAACTAGATAGCAGAATGAACAAGTACTGCTAGGTACTAATTAACTTCAGATCAAGGAAAGTAAGGATACAAACTTGCTAGCTAAAATTAGCTAAGAGACAGCCAGCAACGGAGACCAAGCTCATGACCAGGACACCAAGCAAATAAATTCCAGGACCAGAAGTTGAAAATCTAGAATGCGTAACCTCTTCAAGTATATCATCCTAGTCACCGTTATTCAGTTAGAGATGTGTCCTATTGTTGCTCACCATTGAAAGAAATAAGTGTTTCAGTTTGGTTCGGCACTTGTTTTATCTTGGACCACTTTGAATAGGCTGAGTTGGTAGAATAGTTGGGTTCAACTTGGCCAGTTTGATTTGGACAGAAACCATTCGGTATAGTGACTGGACGACACCAAGACGAATAGGGCAAACAATTCGCCGCCCCACCGCCGCGCAGTTACAGCCTGTCGTGGAAAGGATTGCAGGCTGCCTGCCCGCTTGGAAGGCCAAGTTGATGAACAAGGCTGGGCGTCTCGCCTTCGTCAAGGGTCCGTCCTTGGAGCCATTCCCCTACATCAGCTGCTAGTGCATGCGCCTCCTAAAAAGTCGCTCAAGCAGCTAAAGAGGATTGAGAGGGTCTTTCTCTGGGCTGCGCATGTGGAAGCCAATGGCGGCAACTGACATGTCTCTTGGCGCTGCGTCTGCCGGCCAATATCGCTGGGTGGCTTAGGCATGCATGACCTGGAATGCACTGGGCTAGCATTGCGCATGAGGTGGTTGTGGTTTTCGCGCACGGACATCAACAGAGCATGGATCGGTCTCGACCTGCAGTTTTCTGCTGAGGAGCGCGCCCTGTTCTTCGCCTCCACCACGATGTCTCTCGGCAACGGAGCCACTGCCCTGTTCTGGGAGGATCGCTGGATTCACAGCCGCTCCATCAGAGAGCTAGCGCCCATGCTCTACGATTGCATCCCCAAACGCAGTACGAGAACAAGGACTGTGGCCTAGGGGCTCCAGGGCAACAGCTCGGCGTGCACGAGATGGTGACACCAGTTCTGCTGGATGAAGTACAAAGATAAAAGGATTCAAGCAGGGTGGGATTGGGCGAGGAAAAATACAGTACCTTTTGGACGGAGATGTTGACGAGGCCCTGAACCGGCCATGGTGGTCCTGACCTTTTCCTCACCGCCACCCAAAATACATTCAGACCCTGCAAGAAAGGAACCAGGAAGTAAAACTCAATGGCATTGGACATAAGAGGAATACACGTATATTACAGGGGGAAATCTCTTGCCCTTTCATTCTCGGAAACTTTCAAGCATGGGATGTGCTAAAATTACAGAGAATTATCCTCAATACAATTGAGAATTCCTTGATGAAAATTCGAATATCTAGCACTAGATCATAGCAAGCTAGAAGATGTAGACTCTGAAAATTCGAATCTGAACAAGATTTAAAACTGCAATCGTACATCACATCTAGGACGCCTCAACCGGCGGGCGACACTCCGGGATCGAATCGTAGAACAGGGCAAGGTGGATTGTTCCTACAACCGTGCACCGTCCTGCAAGATCCGTTGGTGCTGCAACACCACTCAACACTCTGAAGATGAGGGGCGAGCACGGCGCGGAGCCGAGGCGCTGCTGTTGGGGCGAAGTGGCCTCACAGATGGAGGTTGCCGCATCTCCTGGCCAGCTACGCATGCGCGCGTTTAGGCGAGCTTGACGGAGCACCCAGCGACGCGCGCACCCCGGCGAGCAAGGCCCGTCGTGGCTCCTGGGGTGTCGAAGACCGCGCGCGCGGTGTCGAATGCGGTGCTGGCGATGGGATTCGGCCGGGAGGAGGAGCCGGAGCAGCGTGGTGGGCGGCGAGGATGGGGGGAGCGCCGGCGAGGGGCAACATCGGGGGAGGCGGGCGAAGAGAATGGGGATTGAACCGTCGAGTGAGGGCGTGATTTCCGTTTTCCTTTTACTTTGTTTGTTTGACACATGCCGTCTCAGATCAGCAATACGCATGGAACATTTACGAAAGGACCTAGGCGACTAGGGTTTCCTGACCTAGGCGACTAGGGTTTCCTCCTCCGGCCGGATTTCCTCTCCGACGCGGAGTCACCTCGTCTAATCTGAGGAAGTGTTCGTCTCCGGTTCATCGCCTGCTCCGCGTGGGCGGGTTGTCTTCTTGCGTGGAACCCTGGGCTAGGGTTCTTGTGGTTCGGCTATGGCTTCCCCTACCTCGAGTGCTGCGAGCCAGACAGGAGAGGGCTCGGGATCGAAGAAGGAGGAGAGACTGGATGATCTTCTCCAGCGATTGGGAATCGATGAAGAGGAAATTGACGATCTTGTTTTTGAAGAAGAAGCTGATGCACCAAAGGAGGGAATCAAGTGGATGGCTCTGGTAAAGGTGCACTCCATGAACTTCTTTAGCCCTCAAACCTTTGAACAACATATGCGTTTTGCTTGGAGTCCCGCAAGAGAGGTCAACTTCAGATCGTTAGAGAATAATTTGTTCACAATCCAATGTTTTTGTCTGGGAGATTGGCTGAAAATTACCAAGGGTGGCCCATGGTTGTTTCGCCAAAACGCAGTGACTATTGAAGAATACAATGGACTTGTACCTCCTGAATCTATTGATTTGAACTTCCTGGCTGTTTGGGTCCAAGTTCATAAGCTACCGGATGGTTACCGAGGAGAAACTTTGGTGAAGAACCTAGTAGAACGCAAGGTGGGATCAGATGCTGTTGTGGATAAAACCCCTCATGGGTTGGGTGACTTCATTAGAGTGCGAGTGAAGCTTGATCTTCGTAAACCCCTGCCAAGGTTTGTTACTATATCAAGAGCAGGACATAGAGAATTTTTCAAAATCCAGTTTGAGAAAATCCCCAGGTTTTGTGGCGCGTGTGGCATGGTTGGCCACATTCATCTGGAGTGTGGAACAGACGAACATGATGAAAGCAAATTGAAATGGGGGGACTTCCTGAAAGCAGACAGGGAGACTTGGCATGGGCGAGTTGCGTTCGGAGGAAATCGGGGCAGAGGTCGAGGACGATCTATGGATGGTCGTGGAAGGTTCGCTGGAGGTGGCCGAAACATGGAGCCACATGAGCTGGTGGTTCCTGGTCGGGGCCGTGGGCCCGGTTTCCCAATCAGCTGGCGACATAACGCTATCCGACAAGTTGGGGATGCTGAGATGGATGAAAACCTGAAGGATACAGCAACAAGCCCAGTTAAGGTTCCTGAGGTAGTAATGACAGATGAAAATACCTCTGATCCTGGAGCTAAGAGAAGATTAAACATGTCACTTGAAATAGCAGAGAAAGAGCAAGAACAGTTGGACACAGATAAAGGGGCACCAGCAGCAATGTTGGTAGATGATACTGGAATATCTAAGGAGCCTCATCCAGAGGTGAATGACACTGATAGAAAGAAGCGTTCGAAGAAGGAAGGAGCTAACTCCACTTCGCTAGGATCGGCGGGTTCCCTTGAGGAACCTGTCCGGTCGCAATGAAAATATTATCTCTGAACTGTCAGGGTTTGGGGAACGACCCGACAGTTCGAGCGCTTTCGGACCTACGAAGGCGATATAACCCCGATGTTATGTTCCTATCAGAGACACATTTAGAAGATTACCCAGCAGAATGTTTGAGAAGAAGAATGCAAATGGACTTCAAAATTGTTAATCCTAGCTCAACCCGAAGTGGAGGTGTTTTACTCCTATGGAGGAAAGAGATTGTTATACAGCAGATTTTTTCAGATCCAAAGTATATTGATGTCACAGTGATTGAGTCAACAGATAAAACCTGGAGATTAACTGGAATATATGGAGAACCCCGTTGGGAAGATAAGTACAAAACGTGGAATAAAATTAGAGAATTGAGCATCAACTCTACTATCCCATGGGCCATAATTGGTGATTTTAATGAGATAGCTTTTTCTCATGAGAAGGAGGGAGGTAACCCAAGGCCTGATTCGTTTATGCAGGCGTTCAGACAAGCTTTGGACGACTGTAATTTGAATGACTTGGGTTTTTCTGGTGATGTTTTCACGTGGAAGAGAGGTAAAATACGTGAAAGGCTGGATCGGGCGGTGGCAAATCCTGCCTGGATCACTATGCACCCGGGTGCTGTCTTACAACATCTGGGGTATATTAAGTCTGACCATCGTCCTATTATGTTGGATACAGAGTATAAACCTGATCTACCTATTCATACTGTGGGCCCACGCCGATTTGAAGCAAAATGGCTGCGTGAGCCTGGGTTTCGGCAGGTAGTGCAAGATGCATGGGCAGATGCTTCATTATCTCAGAATGGAGTTCTTGCCAGACTTAGTTCTATGCATGCAGCATTGCATGAATGGGATTCAAATGTCCTGAAGAAGCCGAAGAAAAGACTACGAAAAGCTCAACGTGATTTAGAAGAGGCTTTATCTGGACAGTTAACGGATGAAAATGAGGCCAAAGCTAAGGAGATGGCGAATCTTATTGAAATCCTCCTTGAGCAAGAAGAAGTGTACTGGTCACAGCGATCCCGAGCTAATTGGATTAAATATGGTGACAGAAACACAAGCTTTTTTCACAATTATGCGACGGCTAGAAGGAAAAAGAATTTAATTATTAAGTTGAAGGATGGTAACAATAATTGGGTGGAAGGTACAAATGATCTTAAACCCCTTGTGCTTAATTATTTTACTAACCTGTTCACTTCTGAAGTCCATGACACAGACCCGGCTGTCTTAGAAAGGATTCAACCGAGAGTAACTGATTTGATGAATGAAAGTTTGATTGCTCCGTTTACTGCTGAGGATGTCAGAAAGGCGGCATTCAGCATTGGGGACTACAAAGCACCGGGGCCGGATGGCCTACATGCTATCTTTTATAAGCAGTTCTGGAATATTTGTGGAGAGGATATTACACAAGAGATATTGCAGGCTATGAACTCTGGGCAGATTCCTGATGGATGGAATGATACTACTGTGGTCCTTATCCCAAAGGTAGAAAATCCTGAGCTAATTACGCAATTCCGTCCGATAAGCCTGTGCAATGTCATCTATAAAATTATATCCAAGATGCTGGCATTTCGACTAAAACAAATTTTACCTGAAATTATATCTCCTACTCAGAGTGCGTTTGTCCCCGGTCGTCTTATTACTGATAATGTCCTTGTGGCATATGAGAGTATTCACACTATAAAAAATAAGAGATCGGGGAGTAATGGATACTGTGCAGTTAAACTTGATATGCACAAAGCTTATGATAGAGTTGAGTGGATTTTTCTTGAAAATATGATGAGGAAGATGGGTTTTTCTGAAAGATGGATTTCAATCATTATGGCCTGTGTCAGATCTGTCAGATACCAAGTGAGATTTAATTCAGAGGAAACTGATATGTTTGTTCCTACCAGAGGACTCCGTCAAGGGGACCCTCTGTCTCCTTATTTGTTCTTGCTGTGTGCAGAGGGGTTATCAAGTCTACTGTTGTATGAAGAAGAAGTTGGTGGTATCGATGGGGTTAGAGTGTGCAGAAATGCACCGTCAGTTTCACACCTTTTATTTGCTGATGATTCTCTTATCCTCATGAAAGCTGATATGAACAATGCAACTTCCTTACAACGTGTCTTGGATACGTACTGTGCAAACTCGGGACAATTGGTGAGCCTGGCGAAGTCAAGTATCTTTTTCTCTCCAAATACTAATGTTATCCTCAGAGCAGAAATTTGTGAGGCTCTACACATTGATACAGAAGCATTATCAGATAAATATTTGGGTCTCCCAGCTTTAGTGGGGGCGGACAGGAGTGATTGTTTTAAGCACTTCATTGAAAGGATTATCCAACGTATAAATGGTTGGAAGGAAAAGCTCTTATCGATTGGTGGCAAAGAAATTCTTTTGAAAGCTGTGGCTCAGGCCATCCCAGTTTATGCTATGTCGGTCTTCTTAATACCAAAAGGAGTTTGTAAGGGCATGATGGATGCAATCTCCAAATTCTGGTGGGGTGATGATGATAACTCTAACAAAATGCATTGGTTTGCATGGTGGAAACTCTGCTACCCCAAGAATGAAGGTGGAATGGGATTTAGGGATTTTCACTCTTTTAACCTTGCTATGCTAGCGAAGCAGGTAGGGAGGCTGATTGATACTCCGGATTCCCTGTGTGCAAGGGTCCTTCAGGCCAAATACTACCCAGATGGAAACATTTTGACAGCAGGTCCTAAAACTGGTTCCTCTCTAACCTGGCAAAGCATCTTAGCTGGTGTTACCACGTTTAAGCGAGGCTATATTTGGAGAATTGGCAACGGAGAACGTATAAATATTTGGCGTGACCCCTGGATCCCTAGTAGCCCGTCTAGGAAGATCTTATCGCCTAGAGGGGGAACAGTCTACACCAAAGTCAGTGAGTTAATTAACCCTGTTACTAATCAATGGGATGAGGACCTTCTGAGAAACATTTTTTCTGAAATAGATGTGAGACGTATTCTGCAAATTCCGTTACATAGTCAAGGTTTCGAAGATTTCATTGCTTGGGGAGCTACCTCGCATGGAAGATATACTGTAAGGTCGGGATACTACTTACAATGGCGACATCAATTTGGTCCCTCAGCGGCGCAGCTAGCTTTACCTGGATCTTCAGCTACAAACCCGGTATGGAAGACCTTATGGAAGATGAAGGTACCAAGCAAAGTGAAATTTTTTATTTGGAGGGCATTACATGGAATTATCCCTCTCAAGTGTATTCTTGCAAATCGACACGTTCCAACCTCGGCGAGTTGTCCGATCTGTGGAACAGGACCGGAGGATGTGGCTCATCTGTTATTTACTTGTCCAGCGGCTACTCAGCTATGGAATGCTTTGGGAATTTTGGATATTATCACCAATGCAGCCCACACGGATCGGTCTGGTTCAGTTATTCTTGAGATTTTATTAAGAAGACAAGATAATGAGTTACAGGGGTTTGAAAATGTGGGTTTAAAAGAAACCATCCTGGTCACCTGTTGGTATCTTTGGTGGATAAGAAGAAGGCGCACACATAATGAGTCGGTACCGCCAATGTCTAGATGCAAAATGTCGATTCTTTCCATTGTTGCCAACTCAGAAAGAGCTACAAAGGGGCAAGGTAACTCTGAAATTGTAAAATGGATGAAGCCAGAACCTAGATTCATCAAATTAAATGTAGATGCAGCTTATCATGAAGATCAACGTGCGGGTTCTACAGGCGCGGTTCTGAGGGACTTTGAAGGCCGCTTTGTTGCAGCATCAAATATGCTTATACCGCATGTAGCGTCTGCGGCGACGGCTGAGGCAATTGCTATGAAAAACGGGCTTCTACTAGCAAACAGAATGGGATGTAATAGAATTCACGCTGAATCTGATTCCATGGAGACAATCGATGCTTGTTCTGGAGGTGATACTTGGTGGAGTGAAGCTGCTGCAATTTTTGCAGACTGTGTGGATCTCACCACAGCTATTGGAGATGTGAAATTTCAACACTGCCCGAGAGAAGCAAATAAAGTGGCCCATGAACTAGCTAGGGTTTCTTTTTCTAATTCAAGTTCTTGTAATTGGGACGATGATCCCCCTAGCTTCCTTTTGCCTTTTTTGCTTGATGATGTAACGATATTTTGATTTGGGGCGGCAAGTTTCAGACGCACTCTTTTCCTTCCAGGGTACCTAAGGGGGCTGGAAGGTTTTTAATGAGGCGGCTTGCTAGCCAGTTATATATATACATGGTTCAAAAAAAAAGCAATACGCATGGAACACAAGACAAGGCCTTAATTTACTTCGTTTGTCCCGATGTATTATTGGGCTGAGCAACGCAGTCTACTAGTACTCGATGTGTACCCCATTTCCTCCAATTAGAGCAAATTTCTCACTGTAAATCAACTACCCCATTTAATTAGGGCATACCAACCGTCTATGAGCATCCTCTTCCAACCTTTTTATTTATTTATTTAGGGTAATACCGAAGCGATAAAAGAGGAGAACGGATGCTGTCCAGAGTAATTTACATAGAGGGTATTAATTAATTACTAAGTAGTGGGCCTGAATCCACAACTATACTCCTACAATTTGGTGCTAGACTACATCGGGGTTAAAACGCAGCTGCGTGCAAATCCCCTCCACCATGCATCTCTAGGATTCGCTCATATATCGTCTATTCAGCTAGCTAGGTTGTGATTATTGGTCAGACTTTAGAGTCCTTTTTTACAAAGATCAATCGATGTGTTGTGCGACGCTAGAATATTTGTTGGCTTATTAGGCAAGGGCCTAAGTTTAGCCGTGATCATAAGCTGAAACACACACTAGAATATTTGTTGGCTTATTAGGCAAGGGCCTAAGTTTAGCCGTGATCATAAGCTGAAACACACACTAGAATATTTGTTGGCTTATTAGGCAAGGGCCTAAGTTTAGCCGTGATCATAAGCTGAAACACACACTAGTTGTACTTCAATCGTGTTACCTCAGCTCAAGTTGTGACCGCCTAGGCCGGCTAGCTAGCTCGTGATCAGGTCGTGCCTATAAACGCAAACTGCTTGATTAGTTTGTACCAGTGGCGGAGCCAGGATTGTATCAAACCCTGGGCCAAAATCTTAAGCGCAATTTTTTAAGAAAATCATGTATCAAATTTGTAGGTACAGTTTCAAAGATAAGACATATATATAATTTCAACTTAGTTCTTAACGATGCTATATAGTACATAAGAGATGACAAAGAAATATATAGAAATGGTAGGTACCAGGATACAATAGATACTAGCAAATCAATGTCTTCGCTCATCTAGGCCTCCCATGACCATATCAATAGTAGTTACCTGTCCATTTTCTATTGCTAAAGAAGAAATCAATAACAATGTTCATTAACTGAATGTCTTTCTCAAGGAATAATCAGAATTCAGAAATTGCTCTTGGCTACCTGCCTGCTTCTATCAGGCGGGCAGCGGAGCCAGCCGGAGGCGAGCAGCCAGAAATAGATCTAAAGAGGGGGCGAAGAGGATATACCGAGTGGTGCATGCGCCGGGCGATGGCGAACAGCTATGGCCAAACCACGACGTGGCAGACCTGCAGTGCAGGACGTAGGGAGGTCAGCCAGAATGCCGGACAGGCAGTGTGAGCCGCGAGGCGGCGAGCAGCGAGCCGGCGGCGGCGCTGTCTACCTTGATTGGAAAGGTTCGGGACGTTTTGGACTTCAGCGCTTGATGTCTGGTTCATCCGTTGTTCACGATCCGCGAAACAGAGGAACATGGAGCGCTGATGGACTTTCCTTTTGGGCTGTAAGTAAGCTGGACCACGGGCCACTGATAAAACCCATATAGGTAATAGGCCAATAGATTTACTGCGCCCCGGGCCATGGCCCTGGTTGCCCGGTGTGTGGCTCCGCCCTGGTTTGTACCGTGCGCATGGAACTGGCTAGCTTCTTTATCATATAATACGGATGCATGCCATGTTATGCATCGTGTCAAACAACAGACATGGCGGTGGTCCCTAAAATGAAGATAGAGCAGCCCCATCCACTGTGTCGACGCTATTAATTGTGACCACATGAATACCACCGATATTTGTCAACATGGCTTGTCCATGCATCTTTATCGGTGCGATGATGAACCTTACACCATGTAAGAGGAAGTCACATAAAATCAACATATTAGGTGAAAAGCTATCGGGCTTCTTTGCAATGGTCCCTAAAGCACATGGACACATGAAATCACAAAAAAATCGGAAACCCTATCTTTTTGGTGTGGAGTCATAATATTGGTATATAAGGTAGTTCTAAATATGAAAATCAAATACACAACTTCGTCATGGCAACCTAGACCCTAACCATAGATGTATACCCCACAGCCCTAGGTTTAGACCCTAATCTTGGCCTAAACCCTACACCCAATCCCTAGATAGGAAAACGGTTAGAGAAAAGTCATTCGGCATTTTCGATGGCTATAGGGCACTCTTTCTGGGTTCCATGTTCTCATTTTATGCATGCAACGATAGCTATTATCTATCATTTCATGTGTTGTCTCGTCGTTGTGGCGGCGCGCCAGGAATTCCGAGTATCCAAATATTCTCCATAAATGTCTTTTTTGTATGAGCTCTAATCAAGGCATATTAGAGGGATAACTACTTAGGGTTTATAAGCCTTCTAATTTTTTTTGTTGGATCTTGTTGCTTCATCTCTACTTGACGGATCGTTGCCGGGTCTGACAAATTGGACCCCTCTTGACTCCGTTCCAACTAGCCACCTCGCTCGAGCGATAGTAGAATTGTATCTCCGTGTGGTAGTTGTGAGACTTCCACATATATATATGTTGGGGTGACGCAATGTCCCTCATATTCTCAAATGCATGTTTACATGGATCTCCTGCACTTTCATAGTCATAAGGGCAAGCACATTTTGCACTCGGTATTATATGTATCTCCTCCTTCATGATCTTGCTTCATTCTTGCCATGGTGTCGACGAGGGCATCAATCGATCTTACTACGGGTGGAGTCACGCCAACCGGATGCTTATGCAGGAAAGTCTGACTAAGCTACCTGGAACTATTAATGCCAGAATGAAAAGCATATGTTGCATTCAATGCATGATGCAGAAGTTCTTTTCAACTATACGTAGCTTAGTTAGGAACATGAATTGCAAGTTTACTTTAGGTGCTACATCATGCTTCTCTTGTTGACCCAAAAGGAGAATATGAACTATCTTCATCTATAACTTATATATCTGTTTGTGAAACTTCCTTAGAAGTACTGCAATATTCAGACCTAAGGCAGACATGAATTCTATAGTTCTTTGCAGATTAACTATGATGCAAGTTTCTTATTCCATGGGATAGTTGCTAAAATATCTGTGCATGGGCCATGAGATTATAAAATGTTTAGATATTTCAATGTGGACTAGATACATACCGAAATGGATAAACCTACATACTGAAATGCATCTAGATACATGTATTTTCGAGAAAAAAAAACATCTTATAATAGGGAAGGGAAGGACATGTATGATATAACTAAAATCATGGGCTATGGAAATAACTAAGGTGATTTGCTAAAGTTGGAAAAAACATAGGCATGCAACGGTGGGTGGGTGACTAAAAAACATAGGCATGCAACGGTGGCATGCAACGGTGGGTGGGTGACTAAAATACAACGACGGGTTGTTAGAATGGGGTGAGTACTAAGCACAATGGCATCTCAACTATGAAATGGATGAATCCGAGGCGCCTATGGGAAAGGGGAATGTTTAGATTGTGTTTGTTTCTTGATTATTTGTACATGGAGACCATGAATAAATTTGAGATCCCGTAGCATGAATAAATTTGAATGCCGCGGGCATCCTGTAAATGGGGCCGGAATACTAGTCAGGTCGTATACTCCAACCCGACTAGACGCAATCTTCGGCCTAGCCGTGTTGTATTGGTCTGACCCAACTCCGCGCAAATTCTAACTAATCCCCTCTGCTCTCTGATATCAAGTCGGAGTATTGGCCGGAGTGATCAGGCCCATACTTTTGTAAACATAATTTTAAAACGAATTTCATTCAAACTTTTGAAATAGCAACAAGGAGAAGAGCAACACAAACTAATTTTACAAGCATTTCTAACATGGTAGGGTAGTAGATGACAAGAACTCTTGCTCCAAGCTATTACATGTGTTTTGGGTGTGTTTGGACACTATATCGTTAGTTGTCTCCTCAAAGTTGATAGATCGTTGAGATTATACGTACTTCTTGATCAATGACTCGATCAACATGAGATGAAAATTCATCCCATTCGCTCGCAAATTCTGCAAAGGGCTAACTACGGTTCCAACAAAGATAAGAAACAAGCACGACTGGTTGACCGATCCAGAGTTGGAGCCAAACCTCTCCCACACACGATCCACCACATCATGTGCAGCTCGCCACCAGCTCACCCAAAGCTGCATTCACACCACCGCCACCACTGAACCTCTCCCATACACGATCCACCACATTGTAGCTCGCCGCCGGCTGATCACCTTAAAGAAAAAAAAGTAACATCATGATGAGATGCATGTAATGGCAGCAGAAATAAATCATGTAAGGAGAATCAATGGATTGTTTCATCCATCAAACAAAGTATATAAACAGACATAGAGGAGAGTACCCGATGGAGGATGATCGCATCGACAAAGTGAAGGATGGCGGAGAGGTTTGCTCATCTCCTCTCCAAAGATCTTAACCTAAACCTTTTCAAGGGTTGGGGGCACTCTTTCGAGGTCTCACGTTCTCATTTTATGCGTGCAAAGATAGATATTACCTATTATTGCATGTGTTGTGTCTCGTCGTTGTGGCGGCGGAATGCTAGGAATTATGAGTCTCTGGAGATATTCCACAAATGTATCTTTGGACAAGTCATTCAAACCATATTGGAGTGGTAATTACTTAGGATCTCTAAGCTTTTTACTCCTTTTCTATCATGTTGCTTCGTCCCTACTAGACGACGTCGTGGCCAGGGCCGATAAATTGTATCCCTCGTAAATCCATTCCAATTAGACCTCCTCGCTCAAGCCATAGTAGAATTGGAGTAGTTGTGATGCTTCCACATTGATTGATGTTGGGGCAACGTTCATTTCCCTTAGGCTAATTCCCAAATTCAGTACGACATGGATCTCTTGAACTTGCACACGGGCAAGCGCGTTTGCACTAGGTAATATATGTATCTCCTCCTCTGGAATCTCGCTCGATTCTTGCCATGGTGTCGACGAGGGCGCCAATCTTAATAATGGCAGGGGTCACACAACCAGATGGTTGGAGGCGAGGTGGGGCGTGGCAATGTGAACGCTTGCCCACCTGAATGCACCCTTGTCGCGTATGCATGCCCCGGAGTCTCTCATGTACGAGCTAGTGAGTACGCGAGTTGCCATGCGTGAAAAAAATAGATGTGTGCGAAGTATAGGTGTCTATGTATGTATAGAAATACATGGATCTACGCCACTTTAATTGCTTTTCATATATATAAGCACACCCATGCAAATTGAGCGCCAACCCAAAACTGCAAAGGAAAAAAGAGGCGGGAAGAGCCAAGATGGGCCGCAGCCCTAGCAACCATTGGGCCTCCAAATTCCAGAGGAGTATCGAACGCCTCCCCTCCCCCCCACCGAACCCCACCCTCCCAGATCGAGCGCCACCAGTCTCCCTCGCCGGCGCCGGCGCCGCCCCGTCCCCCACCTACTCCGTCCCTCCTCCCATCCACCGTTCCCTCTCTTTCCGCCACCAGTTCCACCCGCTCCCGATCCTCCCGCACCAGATCGACGCCGGCTGCAAAGATTCGCCAATGGGAGGCATAGCGCGGCTCAGACCACGGTGACGCGGCCGGTTTTCTCGCCGGTGCCCGCGTGCATCCATGCGCGCGGCGCCGTAGAGCTGACCGGACCGGGTCGCACAGCGTGGCCGAGGGTGTTGGGTGGATGCTCCACGCCGGCGAGGTGCCTCCGGCCGCCAGCAGGACGCGCTGCGGTGGCGACGCAGGGCGCGGAGCACCGTCGTCCACGACGCGCTGTGAGGAGCAAGTGGAGGAGGTGATGCTAGTGGTCGGTGGTCTCGGCCTGGCCGTCGATTCTTGCCGGCTATGCTCACCACACTCCTCCACCGCGCCTGTCCCTGACGGCCATCGTGGTCCCGCCGTGATCAAGGACAACTGGCCTGTCTACTCCCTGCCGGAGGTTGCCCCAACCGCTGCGACCTCGACGCCCCGCCATTCATGACCTCGTGGACATCGAAAGGTCGAATCTTTTCTCTTTGTTCTACATCAATATGCCTCTGTTATAGTCATCTGTTAATGTGGATGCACCGATTTCGTTTAGCAGTTACGTTTAATTAGACAACACTAGGCCACAGTGATTGGATTGTTGTTCATGCCTGTAAAGTATGTGAGCGTGTTTTCATCTCTGATGCATATTTGCTGGTCATGGCATCCCTAAAAAATTACTCATGACAATGTGTAGCTTGAAAATTGAAGATGCTACATGCATTTTGAAGGGTGGCAACTTCCCCTTTGCAATATAATTGAAGGGCAGCAACTTTCTTAGTGCAATTTGAAGCCACTGATTAGTAATGGAAGCTGCTGCATTTTTATGATTAGCAATGTAGGTTGCTGCATTTTCATGATTAGCAATGAAACTTGCTGAATTTTTATGTTTCCGCAAGTGTTGTTGTTAACAGTCAGTACTATATGGCCTCTGATAGACTTGTATATTTTTACAATGAGGGGGGGAACACTACTTCATTTTTATTTTACAATGGGAGAAACTCAAGTCCCTCGCAGATGCTAACATGTTAAGGTATACTTGCTTTGAGTTATAGTGGTCTGCGCTGATTTTGCCTACTTAGTTGCTAGTTTTAACTTAATAAGAATTTGATACCTGCTCTAGTAGGGCTATAGTACTATATTAGCCAATGTAATTAATGAATTTTCTGTCAAAGGTCTCTTCTTGCTCTTACTGTATCTTATGGATTGGTGCTGTGTAATCTTGATCATTTTGTTTAGGGAGAATAGCTCATTTGCTTGTTGTGTTTTAAACTGATGATAGCATGGATATCAATGTACTCTTGTTATAGATCACAAGTGAGGATACCTGCTTCCAATTGGTTGGACTCTAACTTTTTATGTTGTTCTATAGGCAATGGGCGCAGCCATATGGGACCTCCTCCATGCGCTGGATCTGAAGAACGTGTAGGGGCGCGTCCACGGCGTGCAGTAGGTTGGCCCCAAGGACCACTGCTGTGACCTTGTTGATGCCGCTGTTCAGGACCTCGTCGACATCGAAAGGTCGATTTTTTATTATTTGTTACGTCAGCATTAGGTCTACATTATTTGGTGAAGCATCTCATCGTTTTATTAACGGGGAGCTGACTCCCTTGTATTTATCATGTCGGTTGCTGTCGGTTCCTAGTTTGTATTTGCCTATAATGTCTAAAATGATTAAGGGTCCTGTTGGTGTCTTCTTAGAGCTAATACTCATGTTTGATACTACTTTTTGTTTTGATCAAGTCTTGCTCTATTGGTTGTGGTTTAATCCTGATGGTGGCATGCGATTTAATTGCATCCATGTGTGTGTGTGCTGTGCTATCTGTGAGTCCTTTCTTTTGATGCACATGAATTTCTTCTTGATTACTGCCACATGGTATTGGCCGAGGCCCCAGTATACTTTTTTGTTCGTCTCCACAATCTTGAGTTCATTAGTTTCTAGATACTAATTGCATCTCCACAATCTTGAGTTTATTAGTTTCTAGATACTAATTGCATCTCCACAATCTTGTTGTTTGTAGACCACCTAGTTTCTTGTTTGGGCTGGCTGTTGCGGCGAGTTCACTGCGCCTCAGAAGTGACATTGTTAATTGAATCATGGCTGTGTGTATGGCATGTAACAGTGACTTGATCTTTCAGAGGTATAATCCATCCATTAGTTAGTAACTCCAGATGCCCAGGGCATGGCTATTTCCTCATTTTGTTGTTATGTGGATGTACCATGCTCTCCTCTACATGCATGCTCTTTGACACCACCATGTAGCTGTTTCTGAAGTGTGATTCCGCCCTTGAGCCGATTTGTGCTTGTTTAGTTTCAGGTTTTGGCTCTAGTGTATAATTAGAGGCTGATACCTGCAGACAATAGTCGAACGTGCAAACGCGAAATGGCCAGATTTAGTCGAGCGATCAATTTAGTCTGATGCACGCCCAGCCGCCTCGCTGAATCCCTCCATACGACAAGCAAGATAAGTTTTTTCTGCCGGTGCTGCAACATCCCTACGCGGCGGCGCTCGATTCGTGGCCGATGGGGCTGGATCCGACGACAGCGAAGGAGAAGGCGGCTGGAGGCGGAAGAGAAGGAGGCCGGCTCCCCTCCTGCCAGCCGTCGACCACTCCCCTGGGCGCAGAGCTTCGCCTCCCCACTATCGAGGTCCGGAGTTGGACGGCGAAGGACGAGCAGCAACTTATCCCCTGTTTGGCCCGTGGCTGCCGTCCGCGACAGCCGCTCCAAGGCAGGCTGTTGATGCGGCGCTCGGCTGGCTCTGGCTGCTGCCGCAGGCTGCAGGCGCCGGGGTATGAGGTGGAGGCGCTGCACGAGATTTACAAGAAGGTCAGCTTCTCCATCATAAAATTACTCAGAGCCCAAGGCAGGTAGTGAATGGTACCTGGACTATTCTACCTGGACGCCATCCTCCTTGGAGCGATAGAAGGGTGAGTGAAATCATCTGCTAATACTCGTCTGCATTTGCCTGGATTGCATTTGCTTGGGTAAGAATCATTGATGCTCATCTGAGTTTTCAATTATCTGATGTGATGCTGCCGTTGTAGGTATAAGAGGGATAACAACGAGAAGCACCTCAAGCCTGAGACTAGGTTGCTCTGTATCAGTGTTGGGATTGGCGTGTTTGCCAATCTGCGGCCAGCAAGAGTATTACCGCAGGTATATCAATATGTAGTTTTAGTTTCAACACAATTCATGTAAGTAGTACACTTTATTTGGCAACACTAATATTCGTACTTCAGATAACTACCTGGCTATATGGCTTAAGTTGCATCCAAGGTCATGTATCAATGGCATCAGAGTGTCCCTTTGCCTGGTGGTTAGGTTCAGATATAGCTGTATGTGTTGAGTAATTCTACTGATCTACTAAGGGATAATTGAATGAGCAACTCCTGGTCCACTATGCTAGGTTTCATGATGTCGGCCTAGTAATCTCCATCTGCAGGAGTTAAAGATCTCAGTATCAATGTTGCTGTCACAATTTTTACTGCATGTTACTCCACAACATCTGAAACTTGTCCGAAGTTGCTAATGACAATTCTCTAGCACCAGTAGTTGCTACTGCTTAATTGTATCAGTATAACTTGTTAAGGAATCCGTAACCTTGTGAACCATTTGGAATGCTCCCATAATGTTGCTCGGCTAATACATGATCAGTCCTCACAATCTCCATCTGGCACTAATGAACATGGATTAAGAGGAAGCCTCTACCACTGCCGTTGCTACAAGATTAAGGTGTAGGAAAAAAAAAGATGAAGAAGCAGGTGCAAAGTTATCTATATTTTCCATGTGTTTCTTAGTGCCAGACTTTGCTACTTAGTACTCGAATTTTACCTAGTGATGACAGACTACCAATGCCTGCTTGTATGGCTTGAGTTATTCCTTGAATTTCTTTGCTAGACTATGGCTGGAGCTATGACTGTAGCATAATGGTTCAGAATTAAACATACATTTCAATTCAATCTGGGAAGACCGATTCTAAATATAGGAAGGTCACCAATTGAAAATCTTGTGTGTATCATTTCCTACGCCTGTCAGTGTACTGTGCCAATGATGAATAGAGCATAATAAAGTAAATTATTGCCGATTCTAAATCTGAGAAGTTTCCTAGATTATTACAGGGGATGGACTTGAAATTCGCCTGGATGAATTGTCCACAAACTTACTTGGTGAGGCCCGCCTGACTAGTTTCTTTTGGATTTTTTGGTTAATGCAATGGATGAAGCAATGACTAGGTAGCTGCTGCTGTGTTGTAGTAGTAGCTAGGATTGGAAGGAGAAAAATCAATTACTCCGTTCTGGGTCCCGAAAAGGAGATATATATATATATATGTATAAATTTGGATGGAATAAATCGTGCAGTGTCTGTCTGCTAAATTTAGAGAAATCTGAGGGAATTTTCCGCGTTATTTTATTTGTTTTAGGTCGGGATGGATGATTTGCTTGGGAAGTGTAGGTGACGCTTGAGTGAGTTAATTGGGAGCGGCCGCAGCAAGTATAGCGAGCGATACATGGTTAATGGCGAGCGACTTGAAAATCAACCGTAGCGAGCGAGGCCGGCCGGTTCGTATTCCCACGCACGCACGCGGCGATAGTGGAGACGCGGCCGGTTGGTCTGCATCACGTCTCCACTATCGCGCGTGTTCTTATGGCGTGTATCGGCCGCACACGCGCGCGACTTTAACACCGCTCCGCTCGCGCCCCGACCCGGACATCGCAGCAGTCGGTCACTCGCCCGTGCGCCGCCGCTCCGACCCGGACCACGCCGCCGCCCTCCGCGGCCTCGATGTCTCCCTTACCCGTCTCCCCGGCCTTACCGGTGACAAAAAAGAAGACGACCAAGACGCCTCAGATGAAGACCAAGACCAAGACCAAGACCAAGGGTGGAAAATGTTGGGGTGCCGCGATGGGTACGTCCTTCTGCGATGGAACACCAAGAAGGTGGCCGTCTACGACCCCCTCACAGGGGCCCTGCATCTCTTCCCCGCCCCGCCCCATGAGGTGTTCAGCGCACACCCCGAATACACTGAAGCTGAGTTCCACGTGATCCCCTCCGAAGCCGACGACCGGTCGTTTCGTGTCCCCAAGGAACACGGGGGGAAGCAGATCGCCGTCTTGTCACCGGCGGACACCATGGAGTGGCAGATTGCCCCAACTCCGTGGAGCCTCCAGTATGCTGCTGGCAATGTAGAGCTAGTGAGGAACGGGCTTGTTTACTGGGCATCTTCAGGCCAAGACGAAGACCACTCTATCCCTGTGCTGGACACTGCAACGCTGCAATTCTCTCAAACACATCTGCCGATTGGGCCTTCCGGTGTCTTAGGTGAGACCAGGGATGGGAAGCTCTGTTTGGCTTGCGCGTGCAGCGACAACCTTGAGCTTTTTGTTTGGGTCCTGAGGGCCGGTCGTGACAGCGTCGACAAATGGAGGAAGAACAGGACATTTGAGATCGTGGATGTGATGGGTAAGCTCGCTCTCAACATTGTAGACGAGTGTCCTTCGCTGAATGTCGTGGCTATTGTGGGTGGCATTGTGTATCTGACTATTCACCAGAACGAGCCTCCTAACTGGCTCATATCCTTCTGCATTGAAACAAGGGAGTTGCAGAAGCTCTGCCAGATAACTACCTCTGAGTTCTGCTATCCCTACATCATGGCGTGGCCTCCCTCTTTGGTGCCCAGTAAGGTGACCTCTTTGGCTCCAACTCTCATAAGTTGTTAATGTGTTCTCTGTATATTATCTTTTGTTCATTCATGATTTGTGATGACATCTTGTCATGGCTCTATAGTTTCAGTCTCGGTTAGATTTATTAACTATTGAACAAATCATTGCAAGTTACTCATGTATGTTATATATCATTGAATGACGTCCACCAGGCTCGAGCAGATTAGCAGTCCATATACTCTCACGATAAATAAATGACTGGCACCAAAGTTTGGCAGGAAATACCAGATGCTGTCCAATGTCCTATGACACCCAAAATGTATTCTGCCAACATGGATTAGCTGAGGCTTCTTCCTTTTGCGTTTTGACTCATGGATTCTGTTTTTTTCTTTTCAAACTACTCCTGTGATATTATAGTTTATGATGGATCTAGAGATTTTTTTTTAATGAAACTCAATTCGATTTTTTTTTTTCAAACGACTCCTGTAATATTATAGTTTATGATGGATCCAGAGATTTCTTTTAATGAAATTCGGTTTAGTAGTTTTATTAGTTGATTGTTGAGAATAGTATGCAATGCGGTTCAATGTATGACACCCAAAATGTCAGCCGGCGTGGCTTTGTTGAGTTCCTTCCTTATGCATTTTGTCTTATGGATTCATTTTTATTTCAGACCGCTAGTGATACTGTAGTTTGTGATGGACCAAAGATATTACTTGTTTTTTTTAATGAAATGATGTGGCTTAAGGGGAAGAAACCCTCAACAATGTTATATTGCTAGCAGATCGTGTATGATGCCGCATTTGCGAGCGCGGGCAGGCGAGGACGCGCCATCCCGTCCTAGCCACCCGGGCTAAGTCTCGTTTACTTCCTTTTCTTGTACTGAAATAAAATGCAATATTTTTATTTGTTGAGTGTTAGCCCGTGGAGTTAGCATGTTGTTCTTAAGACGATTTTCAGTTAGAAAGTTATTCTCTGCACCGAAAGTATACGATAGCGGCAGCGCTGTCAAAGGTGGTGATATAACCTGTAGACTGTAGTTCGAAAGCTGAATGGTGAAAGCACTCCCAAACATAGAGAGACAAAATGGGTAAAAAGCTAGGTTCGATTCTTAATCAACCGAACCAGATGCAGGATCCAAAGTATTCGCCTTCGGTCCGGCTCAGAAGAACGAGGGATCATCTACTGCCTATCGCTAGTCACAGCGAAATACTTCTACTTGATAGCTATATATCGGCCCATAAAAAAGTACTTTTTTATCTCAAAAAATATCCACCATCCACTATCGATGGACTTCTTGCTCTGTTTCTTGGTCAGACGATCAACATTCTGAGTAGAATTCTTTTGTCTTGAATATATGCCCTTCTTGGTTTGTTATTGAGAAACTTAATCAAATTAACGGTCAATATTCCCTGGATCATGTGATAATTGGAATAACTTCGTCCTGCCAGCTGGCTTCTTTGATCATTCTCAGCCTTGTATCACAGCTTCACACAAATGACTGTTCTGAAGATCAATATTATGGGCCAACTATTGTACATCTTAGTATAAACATATTGTAGTTGCGAAGCCAATAGTTTTGAACCTTCTTTCTTCTTTTGATCACATTGTTGCATAAATACATGTGTAAGCTGTATTTTTTCTTCAGCACCCTAGAGTTTTGCAACGTCCAAATGTTGGTCATTTTTCTTTTTATAAGATTATCTTGATTTAAAATTCTGCAATGCACAAGTAACCACTAGCTAATACTAATGTTATGATTTAACCATGTCCCAACACTTACACTGCATTCGGGGAATTGAGAACATATCTATGTTGCTTTTTTTTTTGTAGTCCTACCCTTGTCTTTACCATCTCCATGAGTAATAGCATTTTAATCTGCCACTAATACAGATCAACTGAGTTCAAAGTTCTGCAAAAGAAAAGATACATATGCCCTCATGCACAAATATAATTAGAGAAATTATCGTTATAGCCTTGTTAAATATATATTGTATTATGTATATCTGGCATGATAGCTTATACAAAAACTCGAAAACGTGCTGAACATTATAAATTTCTTGCTTCTGAGGAGTATTCTCTATCTATCAACAATATTTCTAAATTATTGAGTGGAAACTCACCATTTTCTCATTTGCAAGATTCTTCGTCAGTTCTCCTGTCTACCGTGCATGTACATGTACAAATATCATCGAATAGCTTTCTGTGCTCTATTACCCCCTTTGCAGAAAATGGTTTATAGTGTAAATGCAAAGAAGCTTGCCTACCCTAACAATATATCTGTAGTTTCCAATATGCTTGGAATAGTTTCGCAGTACTAATGGCAAGATCAGATTATGTAAAGTTGGGCAGAAGGTACAGACGACAAGATTAGTTGATAATTGATGTAGATGAAATCAGCTATATATATTTTTTTCCATCACTTATCTCAAGTATTTGTAGTTAACATGTAAAAGGTTGCCCACCAATCTGGAGCAGTTCCAGATTTGGAAATGTATTTATGTAGTCACATTGTGGAACTGAGAACTAATGCTCTTGTATGGATGCCTCAAGAAACTTGATGGCCGCGTTAATCTTTTCTGTCTTGCACAGGCAGCTTATTTAGGGTGGCTGATTGCTCTACATTTGTTTTGCAGACAACCGCAGCCTTATCCAGTTAAATTCTGACTGAGCTGCCTGGAACTATGTAGCTTGAATGGTTAGAAACTGGAATGCAAATTCACTGTAGGTGCTACAGCATGCTGGTCTTGTTGATCCACAAGGAGAATCTGAACTATCTTCAGCTATAACTTGTACGGAGTATCTGTTTGTGGAACTTCCTTAGAACTGTCAAGCGGCAAGGTAATATGTAATGATACCATGATGTAATGAAACAACGGGTGATGATGCTGAAGCTCCATACTTCCGTCTATAACCGCTTAAGTGTTTCCTTGTTCTTTTGAGCTAGAAAATTATCTCCATCAGATATTACACTAGTGCTTCTACTTTGTTTGGGATGGGTGGTTTTTGACAGGTTTGTGTGAAACTGTTGATGAAAACCCCTACTTGAGTGTCACTGGTAGTTTGGAACAAGATGAGTTATCTTCGTTTTGAAGAACGGAATACCTGTAATCAAAATTGCACAAGTATGCTGGGATATGTATCTGCCGCAAGATTCTAGCAGTAACCTGGGTAGAAATTTAGCATAGTGAAATTTCTAGAGTTTAAGTTTGAAATGCCACTGCAAAATACGAAATGCATTGTTCTGGAGACTGACTCGCAGGCATGATAGCAACTTTCACCGCTCTGAACTCCCTTCTATCATAGGTGAAACCAAGGAGATTAGTGGGAGTTCTATTAGCTTTCCTTTTCATTTTCTTCATAGATCTACAAATATAGCAGCACAATTGTGTGCAAAAGATGCTTCTCATGGCAGGCAAGTGAAGTATCCCTCCAAACTTTATCTGTAATACAACTGCCTTTGAATCGCTAAAAATTAAAATAAAATGCGAACACTAATACCTTTTTTTATGGAACAGCAATACTAAGCCCGTCGGCCAATTACTCTTTTATTTATGCGAACAGTAATCTCCATTGTTCCATACTGGGCCGGTTGCTTGCTTCTTATGGGCTCGCTAGAAACAAAATAAAGCCGCCTCCTTTCCTCATTCCCAGTGTTGCGACATCCGACATGGCCTCTCAGCCGCCGCCGCCGCCTCCGCTTAAGAAAAAATCCCCGCCACCGCCAGCCGCTCCCACCACCATAAGCGACCTCGGCGACGACCTCCTGCGCGAGGTATTTCTCCACCTCCCCTCCCTCCCGAGCCTCGTCCGCGCGGCTCTCGCCTGCCCCGCCTTCCTCCGCGCCGTCCGTTCGTCCCCCGCCTTCCGCCGCCGCTTCCGCGAGCTCCACCCGCCACCGCTCCTCGGCGTATTCCTCAACATACACGATCCATCATCCATACCCGTATTCGTCCCCACCCGCCGCCACTCCGACCGGGACCACGCCGCCGCCATCCGCGGCGCAGACGTCTTCTTTACCCTGCTGCCCGAAGACGATAATGACGTCGACCCCCAATGGTCAATGGAGTACTGCGGCGACGGATTTTCTCTTCTCGTCAACTGGAAAATCAAGAAAATGGCCGTCTACAATCCGCTCACACGGTCCCTGGATCTCTTCCCCGTGCCGCCGGACGAGATCTGGAGGGGCATGTATGTCGAGTTCTACATGCTCGCCTCCGGAGACAACAACGGGCCTTTCCACGTTGTCTCCGTCTCTTGCCGAATGCCGGGGGCGCAGGCCGCCGTCTTCTCGTCAGACAGCAAAGAGTGGAAGGTTTTCCCATTTTCAGAGGATGTACATAGCTCTCTGAATGGTACACTGGCGAACGGCTCTGTTTATTGGACATTACCCAGCGGGGCCAACATCCGCGTGCTGAACACGGCCACGCTGCAATTCTCTCAAATCGAGCCGCCGCTGCATACCGAAGGGCAAGATGAATTTATTCCTGGCGAGACCAAAGATGGGAAGCTCTGTCTAGTTTGCGCAGTTAAACTCATGCTTGTTGTCTGGGCCCGGAGAACTGACAACAATGGTGAGGACAAATGGGTGCTGGATAAGACATTTTCGCTGCAGGATGATACGGATAACATCTCCCGGTATTGTCTGGATGATGATGTTTCGCTCAATGTTGTGGCGATTATTGGTGGCTTTGTTTATTTCTACACCTTCTGTGAGTGGCGTCCAAATTCTTGTCACTTCATGTGCTTCTGCCTTGAAACAGAGGAGTTGAGTAAGAGCATCTCCAGCCGCGTCCCCCAAACCGTCCCCCAAACCGCGCCGGATTGAGCGTTTGGGGGACGTGTTTTGTTCGTGCCGCGTTTGGGGGACGTCGCTCCCCAGCCGCGTCCCCCAAACGCCGCCCCCAAACATTTAAAATAATTTTTTTGGCTAGAAAGAAACTATTTAATAATATTCAAATCGGTTGAACATAAACAAATTATATATAAAACTTCGAAAAAATATAATTAAATACATATAAACTATCTACTTCTTCTTCTTCGCGATGGCCCCGCCTCGTCGTCGTCATCGCGGTGGCGCTTCTCGCTCGTCACCTCTTCCGAAGAGGCGGTGTCGGCGCTCGACGCGTCATCGTCGCCGGTGCTCGTCGGCTGCGCCTTGGCCTTGGCCTTGGCCTTGGCCTTGGCCTTGGCGGCCTTGGCCTTGGCGGCCTTCGCCTTGGAAGCCTTCGCCTTGGCCGCCTTCGCCTTCGCACGGGCCACCGCCGCCGCGGCCTCGCTCTCTTCTTCCTCCTCCTCCCAGCCCAGCCATTCCTCCTCGCTGTCGGCCGGCGGCGGGGAATCGTCGCCGGCTGCTCGGCGTCCCGGCTTTGTCCCACCAATGGCGCCGGCCAGCAGGCTTTCCCTCGGCTGGAGGTGTCGGACGGGAGCCGGGAGATGTAGCTCATCGTCGCCGGAGGTGTCGGATGGAAGCTTGGATGAATGACGGCGTACGTACGGGTCTTATTGAGCGCGGATGAACGGCGGCGCAGAAGTCGAAGAGAGCAGCGGTTGCTCTTCCGAGGAGTCGGCGCTCCATTCCGGCGGGGTTGGCGCGTCGTCGACGCGCTTGCCAATGCGACGGTTCCGCTTCCCGTCAACCGCACCGTCGCTACGTATGTGGCGGTTGAGCGTCCGAGCCGCTGACGGGTCGGCCCCGCGCCTCCTCGCCTCTCATTTCGTTGTGTCCGGCGTGCCCGGTGCGTCCCCTGTGGGACGGGGACGGGCTCGGGACGCCGGACACCGTATCGGGGCGCGCCGGACAAAAAAGGGCTTTGGGGGACGCGGCTGGAACGCTTTTTTTGTCCGGCGCGCCCCAAATCCCTTTGGGGGACGGTTTGGGGGACGCGACTGGAGATGCTCTAAGCTCTGCACTGTCAGCCACTCCGATATTTCCTATCCCTATATCATGGCGCTCCCTCCTTCATTGGTATGCAATAAGGTGATCCCTCAACTCGAAGGGGCTTGAATAGGCGGAAGAAGAAAACTTGAACCAGGGAATGTTATTTCTGCTATGTATGTTGTTTTCTCACTGTAGAATTAATAAACCAAGATGTTCATTGCTGTTGGGAATGTTTAGTCATTTTTGTAACCTCGTCATCTATCATTAATAGCTGACATGATAGTGCTTTTTGTAGCTAGAAAATGGCTGAAGTTTAGTTCTATGCTTGGGAAAAGTGTTCTATGTGATTGACAATATTTCCTGAATGTCAACAAGGACGGCCCCCATTTACTCTTTTAGCAAGATTTCTTAAGTTCTCTTGAACCCTTACACTAATCTCTTCAGTTTATCTTTGTCGTATTCTCGGAAATGTTAGCTCTCTCTCCTTAATTTTAAGCAACGTGTTGACCTAACTATGTATTTGTAACCTTTAGAGTGTAAACAAATTTAAGCAAATATACAACTTGCAAGATCTGCAAGTAAGACTCGTAGGGTGTAAAAGTAGGATAGGCTAGTATGAAGAAAGATAAGAATCATGGTGTCTTGCCCAAGGAGGGCTTTGCACTTTGCAAGAGTATTAGCTTGCCTTGGTAGTTCAAGTTTTCTTCTTCCTCTTCTGGGTAGAATTCTCCTTCCTCTTGGTAATCTCCGGTGCTAGCGTCTAAATTTGAATACGAGGTATAATCACTAAACAAGCTCAAAGACTATACTAAGCACATCATTACTTCACACAAACTATGCTAAGCACACACATAAAAATTAGGTGCATTGGTTTTCTTTATTAAAGAAAAGTAATTTCCTCTCATTACATATGTGAGTAAAAAAAATTCCATTTAGTTCTTGAGAAAAATAATTTCCTCTCATTGAAATCTTCTTAAGATTTAACTTATCAAATAATCATACATGAATTTATATTGACCTAAGTCAAACATTCATTATCATCATTTGAGAAAATGATTTAAATGAGGTAGACCACCTCATGCCATTTAATACTTCTATAATTGATTTAATTCTCCAAGTATTCATATAAGAGTGTTTCACCAGGGGTTCAAACATCACATGAATTTACTTGAGACAAGATTTCAATGAAGTAAGATACTTCATATGATTTACATATTAGTTTTGGACAATACCACTTAACTACATTAGCCATATTGTCCATTAATTAAACTAGGGCATGATCATGCAAAGTGACCACACCATTTTCTTGCAGAAACAATTAGTGTAAGTCAAATGTGAACTATTGGAGTTGGAATTAATTCAATAACTATTCTGGTTGATTTTTAATAATTATTTGAATATGAAAAAGTCCCTGCCTTCTTCTTTTTATCATTTTATTTCTACAAAAAATCTCTAGGTGAGACCAGTGGCATAAATTAGATCTTTTTACTAGCTTTCCAAATATATAAATTTTGTTAAATTTGGCCAAGCCAAACAGATTCTAGGGAATTTCAAAGTTGGAGCCAGTATTGAATTTAAATGGATTTGGAAAATTCGGATTTGAATTGCTGGGCTGCGCGGGAAAGCTAACTGGGCCGAAACAGAATAAAACAGCCCAAGTCCAGCCCACCACGCGTCCACGCACGCGTGGGCTGTCTGACGGTGGGCTCCACCCGTCAGTCAGTCATAACGACCGAATCGGTATGGATCAAAGGGGTGCGTTGGATTAGAACACGATCGGACGGACGAGCGATGTCGTCTTCTCCGACGAGATCAAGTCACTGGCGCGGCGAGGTAGGGGGTCGGCGAGCTCACCGTGGCTCCAGCTAGGGTTGGCAGTGTGCTCGACGAGGTTGTAGACGACGGCGAGGCAGCCTGTAGCAGCGGCGTCGCTCGAGGTGGCCTGGATCGACGGCGATTGCTGCAGAGCTTCCGCGGCTCCGATCTTCCAATTGAGGCAGCTCCGGCTACGATTGAGGTGGCTACTGGTGCGAGGTGAAGCGGTGGTGAGTGGTGCTCATGGTGGTGTGCTTGGATAGTCGAGGGGAGGTCTCTATTTATAGAAGGGGAGGTGTGCTGCGGGGCAGGGTGGTGGTCGACATGGGCGCGGCTTCTCCGGTGAGCTAGAGGACTAGGCGAGGGCGCGGTGGTGTTCACCACGTCAAGGCGGTCCTATGGGCGTCAACGGCGCGGCAAATGGAGGCGTACGACGGTCGGGCGCTTGCGCATACTGTCGCGGCCGTGGCGGAAGGAAGCTTCCTCTCTGGCGGCGGTAGGCGCTAGGGGGTGACGGCGGCATGTCCGGCGAGCTCCGCATGGCGATACGAGTACCGTGGCGCGCGGAGGTGGTCGGGGTACGACGAGGTACGGCGATCGACGCGTGCCCGTGTCGCGCGCGTCCGTGCACGGGTGACGTCGCCCATGCCGTTGGCGGCGTACCTGGAACGTCCTGGGCGCGCGTCGTCCGGGTCATGCCGTCGTCCTCGCGGTCAATGGCGAGTACAGGCGGATCCGGGAGATCTTTGTCGACGCGTTGGACACGGTGGCAAGGGCTGCTGTGGAGCGAAGAGAGGGGAGGCGCGTCGGCGGCGAACGTGGCCGGCATGGCCATGTCCACGCCATGTCTGGCCCTCTCCTTGGCTTCCCTGGCATGGGCTCGGTGTATGAGTGTCCAAGGATCATTGCTAGGGCAAGTGATGGTCAAGTGATGGCCTGGTTTGATCACATTTGAAAAATGGAGAATGTTGCATTTGTTTCAAAGTCTCATCTTTGCTTGATCCTAACTCTTGATCCAAGAAGAATTTGGTGTGATGGTCTTTACAGAAAATGTTCACCTTGTTGAGTACTTGGATGACATGCAAAGAGTGGGATTTGTTTGGTTTAGAAATTTTGAAATAGAGAGGCTCAAAGAGGTGACCAGAAGATAAAAGTCAGAAATGACCATTATCTCATGTGAGCACATTTTAGTTTTTGAATTTGATTTGAAAGGTATAACTTTGATTCTCAAAGTTGTAATTACTCTTTAATATCATAAAACAATTATTGGTGAAGATCAAATGGGTCTAGGGTCAATTTTACAAAAATGACATAGACCATATGTTAGGGTTTTAAGATTTTATTACTATTTGACTTCTTTCTCTTTTTGGTTTATTTGTTTGGTGATCATCACTTGATCACTCTAGGGTTTTGGAGTTCATCATATACACAATATAACAATCATCATGGCATATCACTCAAAATGCACAAGTCCTATGCAGGGTACTATATGCCATTTAAAAGTTTTTGTTGGTTCTCAAATTTGGATCTCTGGAATTCCTCTTCTTCCTTTTATTGAAATTTGGGATGTTACAAAAATCGAGAGCGGAGATTATGGCAAGAGCAGTGCTCGTTTCTCTTCGACAGAAGCGAGAACATGGCAACGTTCAGATGACAGCAAGAAAACTGAACTAACTAAACCAGAAGAAAGACTGGAGACTCTCAAGGCCTATCGCAGATCCAAGGGGTTGTGCTTCACATGTGGGGAGAAGTACAATAAGCAACACAAATTCCCTGCACGAGTGTGGATTTGTTGCCACCGGGTGGCAATGCCCCCCACTGGCTATCGTCCGATTACTTCCTGGAGATTCGTATGCTCTGCGAAATGTCTGTCATGTTGCAGTAAAAACTGGATGGATCCGATGGTAAACTGATTTAGAACCTAATTATACGCTGATGTGCCAGGCAACCAACAGAGAACGTGCAGCGGAAGACCTGGCTAGCTGCCCCCCTCATGTCAGGTCTTGCACATGAAAATTTGGTTTAATAATTAAGGAAACTGTTGCATGGCTCCATGTACTGACGAACGTGCATGCATGGATCACTACCCTAAAGCTGCCGAGTACTGCATGCATCCATCTCCCGTTTATGCTGTTCATTTGCCAAAACTTACGCGGTGGTGTACTTTCGCTCATCTATGTGTCCTATGCGTGTTAAAAAAACCATTTTTCGAGGGATGTTAACAACCCATTTCGATTGAACAGGTCGCGTGGTTTGAAAACGGAAATGATGTCCACTAGGGATGTCGTCGCAAAAAAAAATTGTAGGAGTACTACAAGTATTATCGTCGCAAAAGAATGAACGAATAGTGACAGCAGTCAAATGAGGTCACATTGGGCTTGGATCTTCAGGCGCGGATGTTGGTGCCAAACCCGAAGCCGCACCGAATGAGACGAGGCCGTCGCCGTTTTAGCCGACGCTCGGCCTAGATCATGCAGCGGCACTGTTGGACGGTGACGGCCTCGCCGAGCCAGCTCGGCGGGTGACATGAACTCGTTGCTGTTGGGGTCGAAGACGCCGAAGGCGTGGCGAAGGTCTTCCTCGACAACTGCAGCGTCGAGGCCCGCATTGATGGCGGCAAACTAAGTGAGGCTGATGAAGTCGTTGTCATCGGCGTTAGCCTCCTCCATCATGTGCGCTACGTCGTCATCCGTGGCGGCGTGGCCGACGGCTAAGAGGACGGCAAGCTACTAAGCTAGTCACCGATTGAGCCAAACAAAAAATCAACTAGTTCACAGGTTTTCCAAATACACGTCTTTCCAAAGAAAAACATCCCCGCGAGCGCAGCTGCCGGCCAACTTCATGTGCGTACAAATCGAGGTGCAGCATCAGCGTGTAGTCCTCTTCATAATCAATACATCTGCTTTCGGGCGTTGAGCCGGTTAAATGCATGCACCATGCAGGCGCTAGCACGGGCATCATTTTTGACTACTAGTCCAAGTGTAAAGAGTACAAACGCGTCTCCGCATAAAATATAACTTAGCTCTATTTCACCTAATTCCTCCATGCAGCTTCTTACACGGGAGAAGATTAACTTTGCCTAAGCAGTCCACCCACATGCACAACCTGCAACTATCTGACCCTGTCCCGCTTCTGGCACGAGTCAGCCTGCAACCTGCTAGCTGTTTTACAGGTAGTGCTGCTAATTACAGCTTGTAATTTTATGCTTGGTTTGCATCCAAAACGAATCTACATGTTGGATCGGACGGCAGCCTGTGGGGGGGCATTGCCACCGGGTGGCACCAACATATTTACCTTCCCTGCACATGTGCCGTTACACATTATTGAAGAGCTCCTTGAGGTGTTGCAAATTCAAAGTGAGGGATCAGATTCTGATCAGCCTTTTGTTGACAGTGAAGATGAAGACCTGATGCTCCTATCTAGTTATGCTGTTCATGACAAGCCAAGAAAGCGTCTGCAGGGATTCATTGGCAAGCGCCAAGTCTTAATTCTAGTGGACTCTAGCAGTGTCTCTTCTTTTGTTAGTTGTCAGTTGGCTCAAGAACTTCAGTGTAACACTCAGAAGATTCCCACTGCTAAATTTTTGGTTGCTAATGGCAATACAGTTGACTGTTGTGAGATGATTCCAGCCTTGGAATGGGGAATACAGGGCCACACCTTTCAGCATGATTTCAAAGTGTTTCCTCTTGGCTCCTACGACATGATCTTAGGGGATGATTGGTTGACAGATCACATCCCCATGTGGGTCCACTAGAAGAAAAGAGTAATCAAATTCACTCACCGCGGTCGTCGCGTAACTCTGAAGGGTGTACATGATACTATCACTAAATGTCGCCCTATCAGTCATTTGAAGCTTCAAGGACTTCTGAAACGAGGAGGCATCTCTCATGCTGTGCAAGTCCATCCTCCTACTGCTGAAAATAACACTGCTGCACCTGTTCAAACAGATGCATATACCATCTTACCAGAACTGCAGCCGCTATTGCAGGAATTTGAGGGTTTGTTCCAGGACCCATTTGGCCTGCCACCAGTGAGAACAGCTGATCACCGCATTCCGTTGATCCATGGTGCACAACCGGTCAAAAGCAGGCCTTATCGATACACACCGGACCAAAAAAATGAAATTGAAAGACAAGTATATGAAATGCTGGCCAACGGTATCATCCAGCGAAGTCACAGCCCTTTTGCTTCTCCGGTGCTCCCGGTCCGTAAAAAAGATGGTACGTGGAGATTCTGCATCGACTATAGATAGTTGAATGAGCTCACAGTCAAGCACAAGTATCCTATGCCCATTGTGGAGGAACTTCTTGATGAACTTGCTGGGGCTGGATGGTTTACAAAATTGGACCTGCGCTCTGGTTATCATCAAGTGCGCATGGCCGAGGGCGAGTTCATGAAAACAACATTCCAGACTCGCCAGGGCTTATATGAGTTTTTGGTTATGCCTTTCGGGCTGACAAATGCTCCAGCAACTTTCCAAAGTCTGATCAACTCACTCTTTGCAGATCTCCTTCGCAAATGTGTGCTTGTTTTGTCGATGACATCTTGATCTATAGCCACACTCTGGAAGATCATCTCACTCACCTCAAAGCAGTGTTCACTATCTTGGCGCAGAATAAGTTGGTGGTCAAACGAAGCAAATGTACTTTTGCACAACAAAGTCTTGATTGTCTGGGCCACATCATTGGGAAAGCTGGAGTGTCTACGGACAACAGTAAAATCCAGGCAGTACAGAGCTGGCCGATTCCCTCTTCTCTCAAGACCTTGCGTGGATTCCTTGGCCTCACGGGGTACTACCGTCGGTTTGTCAAACACTATGGAGTTATTGCTCAACCACTCACTCACTTGCTCAAGAAAGGAGTTCTATTCATGTGGGAGCTTAATCAGCAAAGAGCTTTCGATTCACTAAAGACAACGATGACATGTACTCCAGTTTTAGGCCTTCCAGATTTCTCACAGCCATTTATGTTGGAGACTGATGCCTGCAACACCGGAGTGGGTGCGGTACTAATGCAGAATAATCACCCAGTGGCTTACATGAGCAAGGCGTTATGTCCTCGCAACCAAACACTTTCAGCCTATGAAAAGGAGTGTCTTGCGATCCTTATGGCGGTAGACAAATGGCGATCGTATCTCCAACACCAACCCTTTGTGATTCGCACCGATCACAAAAGCCTTCTCCATATGGTGGATCAACGACTGCACACCCCATTACAGCACAAGGCCTTTGTTAAACTGATGGGCCTAAGCTACACGATCCAATACAAGAAAGGCAGTACCAACCTAGCAGCTGATGCCCTATCACGCCAACTTGACAGTGAATCTCTGGCAGCTATTTCGGCTGCTACTCCAGCTTGGCTTGACAACCTGCAGAATGGCTATCAAGATGATAATTTTTGCCAGAAATTATTGGCTGAACTCAGCATCAATAGCAATAATGACATAGGGTTTTCGCTAGTCAATGGCATTTTGCGTTACAAAGGTAGGATTTGGGTGGGAGTTAACCCTACAGCTTAGTCACATATCCTTCAGGCTTTACACAACAATGGCGTTGGGGGGCACTCTGGACAGTTGCCAACATACAAACGAGTTGCCTGGCCAAATCTGAAGAAGGACGTCACCCTCTATGTCCAATCTTGTGAGATTTGTCAGAAAGCCAAAATGGAGCATGTCAGGTTGCCAGGGTTACTTCAACCATTACCTGTGCCGAAGCAAGCTTGGGATGTTGTGACACTTGACTTTGTTGAAGGTTTGCCAAAGTCATCTGGGCACATTGTCATCTTAGTGGTGGTAGACAAGCTAACCCGTTATGCTCATTTCATTCCATTAGCTCACCCATTCACAACCTTGCAAGTTGCTCAAGCCTACATGAACAATGTGTTCAAGCTACATGGCCTACCAAAAGTGATTGTGTCAGACAGAGATCCCATCTTCACAAGCACTCTTTGGCAAGAACTGTTTCGACTCTCGGACACATCCCTACATATGAGCTCTGCATATTACCCCCAAACTGATGGCACCACTGAACGCATCAACCAATGCTTGGAGGCATACCTACGATGTTTTGTACACTCTTGCCTGCAGAAATGGGCACTCTGGTTGCCCCTTGCCGAGTACTGGTACAATACTTCTTACCATTCCGCACTTGGCAAGTCCCCGTTCGAGGTTTTGTATGGGCATTCTCCTTGGCAACTTGGCATTTCTTCTGATGACTGTGCGTCGCCTGATTTGGAAGTCTGGCTTATAGAGAGAGCAGTCATGACGGAACTGTTGCAACAACAGTTGGTCCGGGCGCAACAAAGGATGAAGGCACGAGCGGATAAAAAACGATCTGAGCGACACTTCCAGGTGGGTGACATGGTGTACCTTAAATTGCAGCCGTATGTGCAGTCATCTGTAGCGACTCGCAGCAACCATAAACTCTCCTTCCGATTCTTCGGGCCTTACAAAGTTCTGAAGCGTATCGGCGAGGTGGCTTACAAACTCGAGTTGCTCGCTTCCGGTCGCATTCATCCGAGTGATTCATGTGTCCCAATTGAAGCGTCGAGTGCCTCCGGCAACAAAGGTCGATACTCGATGTGCATACCCTCTCATTAATTGCTATACCTGTTCATGTACTTGGATCGAGCATTGGTACGACGTGGTGGCGGCACTCGACGGATGATCAAGGTGCGGTGGTCTCATTCTCCAGCGTCTACCTGGGAAGTGGAAGACCACATGAAGCAGTTATTTCCACGGGCTCATGCTTGGGGTCAAGCATCCACTGAAGCGAAGGGGAATGTCACGTCCCCATCACCATTAGGCAGCGAGACATAATCCTATGTGTGTTGGGCTCAGAACCCAGGGCCGTGAGGGCTTTGTACGCGTGAGTTGGGCCTGAGGCCATTCCCAGCTGGGCTGGAGCTGTAACTCAATATAGGACGAGCATCGAACCATATACGGTCATCGAATGAGAAGAATCCTGAACCCCCGAATCCCCTTCCCAGTTCATCTTCGTCTAGCTCCCGATTCCCCAATTCTCCCTCCTGAATCCCTCTTACTTCTAGATCGGAGATAGGGTCGTGACAATGCTCTTTGGCACCACCATGTAGCTGTGCCTGAAGTGTGATTCCGCCCTTGAGCCGATTTGTGCTTGTTTAGTTTTCAGGTTTTGGCTGTAGTGTATAGTTAGGCCTTTGGTCATGGCACTAATAAGTGCGAGTCGTGCTGATTCTTTCCTTCTTGGATTTGGTGGGCGACCTTGATTCCTTTACCCACCTAGTTGTTTTGTGGTTGTAATCAATTTTTATCTGTTTGGCTTTCCAGGAAAATCAACACAACAATATTTCTTGGTTTTGTGTGAGCATGGCTGTGACACGTAGCGCCGTTGGCTGAAGTGGCAATGGAGCTGATGTCGATGTTGGTTTAGGTTTGAGGTAGCTGCAGTTGTAAAATTCAGATGATGCGTTGTCATTTGTGTGCTTAAACTGGAGTTAGATTTGGTTTTGCTGAACATGAACGTTCTTCTTGTTGTTACCGTCGAAGGAGGAGTAGATGACGGCGCTAGCGAATGGAGCAGCTAGCTGGAGCATGTAGGAAGAATGGAAACCAAGGAGACGTTATCGATCCATGATGTGAAGGTAGCCAGGAATCATGTGTGTGTGCTATTAATAACGTCGTGATTTATGACGGCCCATATTTGTACTACTACTACTACTCATGATTCAGTTTAGTCTGCTGCATGCAGACAATAGTTGATCGAACCTGCACGTGTACTTGAAATGGCCATACTTAGTCGTCGAACGGTTGTTTGAAGCCGTCTTTTCTCTCCTCTCTGCTCCCACGGCTTCTCATTGAGAGTCGACTCCAGTTCTCCGCCGCCGCCCCTCTCCTTCCTTCTCTCCGGTGGCTATGCTGGCCGGCGAGGGGATGGTCTAGGTGGCAGGCTCCTCTTGTACATAGTACTGATAGTTTCAGAGGTAGCTTTCCCCCTAGTGGGTAGTTGGCCATGTGCCGTCTTGGAGCGTGTCGCTGGCGCCGGCGGGAGGCGTCGGGCGACTTGCGGTGCTCCTCTTCCTTGCCATGGTGGCGTGGTGCCACGAGTGGCAGGGAGGTGCTGTGCCGGTGTCTTCGTCAATAAACTCGCACCAATCTGGCTGGTGGAGCTCTGGGGTCTGCAGTTCTGCTCCTTCTTCGTCAACGCGCCATGGAGGTGATGGGGAGAACAGGGTGGCGGCGCTCGGTAGCCAGTGCTCCGGCGGTCCTGGAGTAGTGATGCTGCCTTTTCTTGCGGAAGATTCTCGGCGCCCTTCGTCTTGGCGTCCGACCCTGCTGGCCATCTGGTGGCCACCGCGGCTGGCGATGAATGCCGGCAAGACTTCAACCTCCATGCGGAGGCCCCACTTCCTCTTGGCTCCAAGTGGTTTAGTCCCCGGTGCCGGCGAGGATGGCCGTGTTTCGAGCTCTGCAATGTGCGGCGGTTGCGGAGGACCCGATTGATTTCCCCATATTTTGTCTAGGGTCTTTCCTGTAAAAAGTAGGGGCTTGGTTGTATTTCCTTTTTCTGTTAAGGTCCTTGCTGTTATTTGCACCTGCACCACTGTATAATGAAGTGGCATCTAGGCCCTTCGGGGCCTCTCCAGTGTTCAAAAAAAAATTAGTCGTCGAGCGGTTAATTACCGGCTGATCAAGTGGGCCCATTCCAAGTAGATTTGACTGTGCGTGGAAGCTTTTTTTTGCGGGTAAAAGAGAAACTTCATTAAGCAGGCGGGGTTACAAGGCGATCGACTGAGCGCGGAAGCTAGCGATCGATAAATGAATCCTTTTATTTTTACTAGTTAAATGCCCGTGCGTTGCTACGGGAAAATAATACTTATAGATAGTTGATTTCATTTTGTTGGGCACCACATATTTTGCATCATTTTCCTAAACCTCCAATGACCAACATGTTTTATTTATGTCAATTTTAACCATTTTTTACTGCATGTTTATCCTTCTTTGGAGCGACCTCCCATAAATTTATTATTATTTGGATTAGACAATTTTATCGTATACGAGCGTCGGTAATAGGAATGGTCTTGAATATCCTAAATCTAAATTGACTCTAAAAAGTGCAAGAATCTTGAACAAGAATAATTAATGCAAAGCAGCGAGAAAGATACATTAACAACATTTTCTAAGAAAAGTCAAACCTAGTTTACATTGACAACTAATTAAGAAAACTCAATTTCTCTTTTGGAGCAACCGGCAGGAGCTCCGCCTATTTATTAAGAAGAGGGAAATTTAACCAATTTATAAGGGAAACTGACCGAAAACTGATACACACGCAATACCCGTGTCCAGTTTATAAGGAAAACCAGACAAGAAAAACCAAGCGGCACAGTTTTCAGGGAGAAACTGGTGAAAACCACACACCTGGCCAAACGACCTATAGCAACTAGGTCTGGAGCACCACCGAATGACACCAGCACGACGGTAACGGCGAGCGTTGTGACTGCCCGGTCCACGTCCCTGTAAAGGAAGTCAGAGCCGAAAGAGACTAGGCCTTTCAAGCTTCGAGGGGTGAGGCAGGCCGCAAAAGCAAGCCAGCGGCACTCGCGCACCGACGGATACCCGAAAACGTCGACCCAAGTAGTAGCCAAGGCAATACCGTGATGGCTCCCAAACATTCTAAAAAAATGACGCCTCCAAGGAGGTCACGACATCCAAAGACGCCGCCGTCATCCAATCCGACAAAGCCGGATTTGTTCTTTCACCCTGGAATGGTGGGCGGAGGGGTGACGGGACTCCACAGCAACACCTCCAAGGAGGAAAAATGACGCCCTCGAGCGCCGCCGTTGCCAGCACCGACCAAGTCAGACAGGACTTTCGTCCGGAGACCCGCACCACCTCCACTGTCCCAAGGACAGTCCAAAACACCGGACGAGCACAGACTACCGACCAGAGGGTCCACGCCATGGAAGCAAGCCTTGCCGCCCACGCACCCAGAGGAAAACCATCAACACGACCATGATTTCGGAGCCGCCGCTCTGGCCTCCACGCACAGCAGGCCAACACCTCACACCAACCTTGCCGCCGTCCCCAAGGTGCTATTGCAGCGCTTGGCCAACCAGAAGCAGCGCCGCCGCGCCGCCGTCCTTGTACCGTGGCACACCTCCACCACGGCTTGCAGATGCCAGCCGGTCTGCGCCCCGGCCGGCCTGCCACACACGATGGTACACCATAGCCACCAAGCTCAAGCAGATCAGGGCGCGGGGACCCCGATCCACGCCATCCACATGACTTCCGTGCAGAGGAGAAGCTAGGCCGCCAGAACCTCTGCCACCACCACGTTGTCGGGGCCGCCGCCCCGGCCTGCCTGCGCCGGCGCGTCTCCAAGCCCGAGCAGGCCTAGATTGGGCCCTTCCGAGCGAGAGCGGGCCCTGGCCGCGCCACCGCCGCCAGCCTCCAAGCTCAGGTGCCGGCACCTCCTGCCGTGCCATCCAGCCCGCCGACGCTCGGGCGCCACCGGAAGACCAGCAGCCAGCCGCCGCCGAAGCCCCTCCGACGCCCCATGTCTCACAAGGCACGCCAGGCGCGCGGCCCGAGCCGCACCGCACCCAGCGTGCCACCCCCGCCGTCGAAGCCCGGGCCCGCCGTGCCGGCATCCCGCGCCGCCAGAAGCCTCCAGGGCCAGCCGTCGACGCCCGGCCGCCCTCCGCGTCCACCGTGAGCTCTCCCCGCGCCGCCTTCGGAGGCCGGGGCCGCCGCCACCGCGACGACGTCGGCGGCAGCGGCGGAGGGGTAGCCGAGCGGCGGAGGGTTCCCTCGGGTCACTCCGCTCGAGCGACGCGGGGGTCAGTATAGATGTTTACAAGTGCGTCGTATTGGATCAACGCATTACACATTGGCACACAAAGCCCGTCAATTTCTCTTATAAGTGCCCATTTTAATTTATTTATTGTTGGGTCCTCACTTTTCTTTTCTACACACTACTGAGCTTTGTAGTCACCCCAGTCCGACAACATCGTCATTGTACCCATTACATCAATATGACATGGTGTTTTTCTGTAGTAGTTGTTCCCATAGCTTAGACTTTGAATTATTATTACAGGATAATAACATGACAGACAAATGAAAACAGCACTGGAGCCCTCCAGTTAGCTGCCTTCTTCAAGAAAATCAATTCTTCTTGTTTCCCCACTTGAAGGCTAAAGCTAACCTTAATTAGTCGCAGATTTCTACCCTACCCCTATGTATAAATAGCTCACCTAGCCATTTTTCATCCCCAATTTCTATTCACCGAACTGTCTGCCAATTAAGTAGAAACAACAACAAAAAATATGTTTACTGCACATGATATCATCAGTGTGCAAACTTAAACTGGGATTTCACATCAACCCGTGCACCAGTCTTTAATTTTGAAGAATGCATGCCATATGATATCTTGAAAATTTCGAAATTCACAAAGAGAAACAACATGCAGATGGACCTATAGATTCCTGACCGTTTCTCCCTTCTAGTACATGATGGATTGCAGTTTAAGGCTTGCTTAAACTGGAGAATTTAAGAGCTTAGTCCAGAAGTAGCAAAGGAGCCTTCTCTGTTTTGTTGGAAATAAATCTACATCAAGAAAAAATATGGTATACATTTTTACCTAAAAAGGCAAGCATCTGGACCTACATGTATGCATGGCAAAATCTGAATCAACATCTGAAAAAATGCTGGGTGAAATGGATAATCTATTCATGTTATTACAGCTAATTTAAGCTGTAAGGGTAGGAAGTACAGATAAGTCAAAATATCCATACAAAGTTCTGTGTGAATGAATAACAAGAAAAATATCAGATTAAGCAAGGCATACATCTGAACCTCGAAGGGATATTTGACCATCATAATAATATAATCATGAGGTCTATTGCTTCTGGATAAGAAAATTGTGCTTATTTTTGCATGTGAGGTATATAGTAAGGTGTTTGACCGGATACTTACACAAGAAACATGCATGGTCATACAACAATAAAACCATGAAAAAACGAAATACTACCTCCGGTCGAAATTAATCGACACGAAACAGTACCAGCGTGTGTGTACTTGATGCCCGAGCTTGCGTCAATCTAATCCGACCGGAGGGAGTATTTCAGACATGACTCACAACCTACATGGGCATCAGGCAAAGGGAATAATTTGTCAAGCATAATATACACTCCTTTAATTTGTTTGATCATAAAAAATATCTGCCAACAAATATCAACTCTGGCGCTCTCACTTCCATAAGGTCCATGACAATCATGACTACATAATGGCAGCCAGCTTTATCAACATACTTGAGACTGGAAACTAATTACTGATACACATGATTGTGAACATAGGAACCACAAGAATCAATCCATCATTCAAACACAAAAAGTTTATAAGAAATCCAGAAGTGGCACTCACTTAATTTTGTAAGGCAACCTATCAGCTTTGTAGGCATAATCTCCTTGAGTTGCTCCTATACTTCATACTAACCATCTGTGTGAGAAGGGATAGGTCCTCAAACATGATTGCTCTGATATACACATCCGCTAGTTAGCAATTCATCAAACGCAAAAAAATGGTTAAAGGGATGTAACCATGTGCGTAATAAGAAACTAACAACATATACAGTGCACTTACACTTATATGATCAATTAGTATCTTAATTAAGCCACAACCTTAGGAGAAATAGTTTGTTGATAGTTTTGCAAAAAGTTGATTAGTCTAGAGAAACGAAGAAAATAAGATACGGAGTACCTAGAAACTTGGTTGGGAGGTTACTTAATTTTCTTGCGGGTAGTCAAGTCGTTTTCAACTTAATTAAGCCATGTGGATTCACGTGGGCATGAAAGGAAATGGATAAAGGAGCGACTGCGCCAAGTCGCGGGACAAGAAAAACAAGGAAACAAAGTTGAAAACGCGCGCATATATAGCTAACGTTGCTCGAAAAAGGAAAAAAAAGAAAAGCGGATTGGGGTGGGGTTCCTGGATTGATGGTTTGATCGGTAGCTGGAGACCGTTCCTCCTCGAGCGACCGCGTTCGGGGGAGCGTGCGTTCAGCCTAGCTTCCAGGCGACATGGTAATCAATTCGCTCCAGCCTTCACCGCACGCTCATGAGGGTCATACGCGCTTGCATGCGGTGGCTCCAGGCAGTCTGTACCGTGAGCTGGCTACTCCCTTTTTCCACGGGCTTTCTTGGGTTCACGGTTCTTTGCTTCTTTCTTCTTTTGTCCTTGGTTGAACCTAGACACCCTTCACTCCCCATTCCCTGTGCCGCCAACTCGCCATGGCATGTGAGCCGCCACCGCCGAAATCCCGACCAGCTGCTCTGACCACCATATCTGCCCTCGGCGACGACCTCCTTCGGGAGATATTCCTCCGCCTCCCCTCCCTCCCGACCCTCGTCCGCGCCGCCCTCGCCTGCCCCGCCTTCCTCCCGCGCCGTCCGTTCATCCCCCGCCTTCCGCCGCCGCTTCCGCGACCTCCACTCGCCCCCACTCCTCGGCCTATTCCTCGACTTCTTCGACTCCGACACCCCTGCCTTCCGCCCCGTCCGCCTGCGCTCCGACCCGGACCTCACCGCGGCCGTCCGTGGCGCCGATTTCCTCCTCACCCGCCTTCCCGACGACGAAGGCCCCGACCCCGAGTGGTCAATCAAGGACTGCCACGACGGGTACGTTGTTCTCATCAGCTATAACAGAGCCGATGGCTTGGCCGTCTACAACCCGCTGACGTGTGCCCTACATCTCTTCCCCACGCCGCCCGACGAGATCTGCGCAAACATGTGCACCGAGTACCATGTCCTCTCCTCGGAAGAGGACCAAGGCCCGTTCCGCGTTATCTGCGTCGGCAACGAAGACTACGGGGCGCAAGCCGCCATCCTCTCGTCAGAAACCAGAGAGTGGCAGATTTTCCCGTTGGTGTTCGCTCCAAACATGCGGCCCGTGTTGGAGCCTTTGGACGAGAAGTACACCCCCGACAACGGAAAGCTGGTGAATGGCTCCATCTACTGGGTAGCAGAGAGTCTAGCCACGGCGCGCGTGCTCAGCACCGCTACGATGCAGTTCTCTCGGATCAATCTACCTCACGTGGAAGGGCAAGAAGCACTTGTTGCCGGTGAGACTAGGGATGGGAAGCTCTGTGTCATCTGCACTCGTGAAACGCACCCTTGTTGTTTGGCTCGGGGAACCGATAATGATGGTTTGGAGAGGTGGATGTTGGACAAGATATTTCCGCTGGAGCAGGGCATTGATGGGCTCAGGGGCAGTTTCATGGATGATCATGTTATACTCAAGGTTATCGTGATTGAAAACGGCTTTGTGTACTTGTCTGCTTACTGTGAGGTGGATCTCAAGTTACCTGGCTGGTTCCTATCCTTTTGCCTGGAAACGGAGGAGCTCAATAAGCTCTTTCCGATCATTCACGACGATATGTATCCCTACATCATGGCATGGCCTCCTTCTTTGGTGCTCGACAAGGTGAACCCTTGACTCGAAACTTTGTTCATTGGTTGTCTTTTGTAGATATATACAAATCTCTCTCCTTTTATTGCCGCGTTATATCCAATGTTTAAAATAGCCGGCTACAGGATATAGCCGCGGCCTCCCAAAACAGCTATAACCCGGCTATAGCCTGGCTATAGCCGGCTATTTAAGGATTTTGACACCTTTTAGCGGGCTAATGCAGTTAGCCGCACCATGCAGGAAAGGCTATAGCGGGCTATAGCCCGGCTATAGCCGGCTATTTTAAACTATGGTTATATCTGATAAAAATCTTCTTACATGATAGTGGTACATGTTCGGTCGGAGTCAGCTCAATGTTGGAATTTACTTGTTTCTCGTGTAGCTTCAACAAATACCATTGATTACCTTTCTCTTCTATGCAAAAAATGGATTCAAGTATAACGTTAAGCTGCACATTAACCATGTAATCTCCACACTGTATCAGTAAAATAGACCGTGTACAAGATTGGTTGACAATTGATGTTGATTTTTTTCTCTAGAAGAAAACGTAAAGCTTGATGCACTTATGTACAATTTACATCTTCTATGCAATGGGGCTTCTGAGATCTTTGGACTGATAAGTACATTGTAAGATGTTGCCAAGTTGGCGCGGAATCTACAGAGCTCATTCAGATTTTTACTTGAGATGATGAAGCGAGCAGGACATGAAAACTGAGAACTAATGTTCTTATATGGATTGCTAAAAGAAAGTTCAATTCCATGTTAATATACTCCATCTGTTTCATAATTCTTGTTGTGATTGTAGTTCAAATTTTAAAACCAGAACAAGAATTATGGAAAGGAGGAACTAGTTGTTTTTTGCAACACCAGCTTATCTAAGGTGGCTGATTGCATCAGTCTCTGTTTTTGCAGCCCTGCAGCTCCAGTTAAAGTCTGAGCGAGCTACCAGAAACTACTGAAGTGAAGTGATATGTGTTCAATGTGCTGCATCATTCATATGCCTCCTGAGGAGCGGTAGAAGAAACATATTTTCAAGTTCTTTCAGGCTGCAATACTTGATAAAACTAGTGAAGTGATATTCTCACTGGGCTACATCATTCATATGCCTCCAGAGTCTCATGTGAAGAAGATTTGTTTGAGTTCTTTCATGCTACCGAGCTTGACTGCGGCAGACTGGGTTGATTCGTAGGAATAATATTAATTATTTAAAGAAATTTTAATGTACCTTGAAAATTTCCATATATCTGTAATGAAGTAATGAATGATCGCAAGCATTCGGGTTTATACAATTGCTCAATTTACCTGTTGGAGAAGTAGAAATCTGTTGTATTTGGAGGTCATGCAAACAGAAAAGAGTGATTTCTGTACTGAAAGTAGAAGTCTTAATGTAATCTGAAACCGAAAGTGGAAGCACCAGACATATTTCTTTCCTCCAGAGCCAACCAATTTTCTTGTTTGTGACATGACTTATTAGTTTCTCGACTTTGTACATATCACATGATTACTAGACAATGGAGGTAGCTGAAAGTATCTAAGTAATTGTAATTTACATTGTAATATGTTAACCAACAATCTGGAGCAGTTTCAGATTTGGGTGTTGGGCACATTTGATTACTAATGCATATATGATCATTCCAGCAGAAAGCTAAATCTCATGCTCCCCCTAAATAGTAAATTAAGATCCAACTTATCCACGTTTCCTGGTTGCATCAACATTTGTTTTGCAGCCAACCAATACAATTAAAGTTCCAATACTATTGAGGTGGTCTATGTGCTAAGTGAACTATATCATAGGCCTCCTGAGGCCTGGAGGAGAATCATGTGTTCCATTTAATTCAAGTTGCAAAAGTTCTTGCAATCTATGGAGCTACACTACGACCAGAGAGGCAAATCTGCAGGCTGGTCCAACGTGCTGTATAGTTTATCCACAAGCAGAATAATCTCTCCCATTTCCTCTTTTTTTTTTAAAAAAATGGGAGCATCGCCCTGTGAGGTGGAAACAAAATGTATAATTGAGGGAAGGAAATGATTGTCGATCACACTGAACCTGCATACTTGCATCTATTGACGTACCCCAAAAATATCATTGCTCATTTTTTCCGGAAAGTCCCGTCACCATGGAAGTGCATGTAAAACAACATGAATTATTTTTGTTTTGATAAAGATTTTGAGTACATATCAAGGTCTGCTAGTACACCTATCGCTCATCATCTCAAGTTATCAGCATTGCAATGTTCTAGTACTGATGAAGATTTTAAATACATGTCACGAGTTTCATGTTCTAGTGTTGTTGGTTCTTTGTTGTTCAGAAGATTATTCAAATTCATGCCACAAGAATGAATTTGTCTCAAGGTGAAGTTTGTCATATTATGATTTGAATTTATAAGAAGGCTAATTTCTGACGAGCAAAGCGATGCCTGTCGTCGGATAGGCTTGGACCGAAGCATGGAGGAGTCTAAAGTTATCCCACAACGTACCCAACAGATACGTCCGGCGGTGCAGGAAGAGAGGGTGGGCAAAGCCTTCCACGGTACGGACCGTCATCCCCACATATTTATATACCTCTTGCAAGCCATCAATTAGGATTAATAGCTTTATAAAATAACCCGCGGATTTTGTAAACACGGCGTGATAAGCATTGATTCAGCGCATCCAACAACTATATATGTCACTCCCACGTTTAAAGCTCGGGTCGGCATGTTCAGTCATTCATTTGGTGAGTCGGAACAGATAATCAACTATAGTACTACAAACTAATTCGAAGAAAAAAATAACAAACTTGGGGATGTTGCTCAGATGGTAGAGCGCTCGCTTAGCATGCGAGAGGCACGGGGATCGATACCCCGCATCTCCACTTTTTTCGATCTATACACCTCGCATCCGTTTCCTTCCCGTTTCTATTCTTTCTTTTTTTGGCGAGGAACCATTCCATTTTAAAACTGCATGTACCATCGTGGCTCCATATTTAGCCATAAACCCACACGCATGTCTATCTACTGACTGCTCTGTGACCAGCCGAGAGCGCGGTAGGAACAGCAGCCAGCGGTCGCCGCTTACTGCTGTAAGGTGAGCACAGATCAACGCATGAATTGTTCCTGCCGCTGCCTCCCGACTGATGCAGCACGATCGATCCTCACGTGGAGGCATCCAAATTGAGATTTCCAGCCAACCGTTGTGTTCCAGATTAAATATGCATAATCGAGAGGACAAACCCCTCTTACATGGGCTCACAATTTACCTACTTGTACGACAGCACAAAGTGCATATGAACTTCAACAGAGGACAAGCTTAGGGTATCTCCAGCGGTTCGCTATATTCCGGTCACAAAAAGTAACCATCTATATCTCTTTAAGTTGGGTCGTGGACACGAAATCGGTCTTCCAGCCACAATTGATCGACTGTTTGTGTCGGATAACCCATCTGCCCGACGCATTTTATGTTCGCAATTTTTTTCATTGATAGATAGAAACATTTACCATATGTTTTGGGACATAATTTGAAACAACGCAAAATGAGAAAACCTAACTACTGGGTTGTGTTGGCCCCTATCTTTTCGCTGCGAAGAAAGAACACCCAGTCACCCAAGCTAGATAAATTGTAGGGTTATATATGGTCCTTGCCTCTTCGTTGCGATATAACCCTACACTAGTCGCTTCAACTGACACTCGATATCTTAGCTGCAAAGAAAGAATGCCCTAGAACTCCGTCGACGTCGTCACTGTTGTCGTTGTTTTCGTCGGAGTCGTCCCTATGGTAGTGACTATGAAATGATGAGTCTTCGAACACTCTGACGCTCATGTCGCCTTCGTAGAAGAAGTGCAACAGGCATTCCGACCTCTAGGTGTTGAGCGAGGGCAAACTTCTCAAAGCACGCGTCCGTTTTGGTAAAAGCAGCATCCAACGGAGACACCCATACCCAAAAAGCCATCAGTATTATTGTCCTGGTTGTCCCAAAGCTGACCCAAATCTGGACGGCCTTTGCGTCTGCCCGGACAGTTTCGTGTGGCTCCAGGCGTCCGTTTCTATCCGCCTGACCCCACATATTCTCTCTCCTATGTCTCCTTTTTTACCCATGAATATGACCGGAATAGCCACCTGAGTTTGGCTGGCCTGGCCAACTGCCGCCGCCCACGTATGGCGTACCCCGGCGTCGACTCCTCCTTTTTTTCATCTCTACCGGAAGTTGCCGCTGCCAAAATGAGCTCCGGCGGCAAAGCTCGTCGACGGTGACGGGCAGGGCGACGACCAAGGGTGTGGGCGGAGCTGGCCGCGAGCACGGGCGCCGACCCCTCGCAACACCGCTGCGAGCACGGTCGCTGGCCGCGCAGGCACGGGCGCCGACCGCGCGAGCCACAGGCGTGGGCGGAGCTCGCCGCGAGCACGACCGCGGGAACGGACGCCGGCCGCTTGCCACGCCGCCGTGGGCACGGTCGCCGGCAGCGTGAGCCACGGGCGTGGGCGGAGCTCGCCGCAACGGGTGCGGGCACGGGCGTGGGCGGAGCTCGCCGCGACGAGCGTGGGCACGGGCGGGGCCGGACGCGTCGGCCACGGCCGGGGGCGGGGCAGCGCCGGCCGCGTCGGCCCTGGAGCTGGAACAGGCGGGGGCGGCACGAGCGGGCACATGCGGGCACGGCCGGCCACGGACGGGGGCGGGCACAGGCGGGAGCGACGCCGGCTGCACGAGCCACGGGTGGGGCGGAGCTGGCCGCGGGCGTGGCCTGCTGGGACGCGGCGAGCCGTGGCCGAGCGTGGCCTGCCGGTACGTTGCGAGCACGGGCGGGACGAGCCGTGGCGGGGCGGAGGTCGCCGGGGCGGGGGCAGAGGCCGCCGGGACGGGGCGGAGCTCGCCAGGCTGGTTCATGGCCAACTAGTACTGTAGAAAAGAGGAATAGTGATTTGAGTCTCCTGCGCGTTGGGGAACAAAAAAAAGCCACAGACATTTTCGTCTAGCCGCGTTTCCAGAGACCGATCCAAACAACCAAAAACGGACACTCCAACGCGTCCGTTTGGATAGGAGCATTTGCCGCATCTGATGTCTGCTCTGTGCTTGCTCGGTGCTGACAATAGAACAGGAGCCAGCGGTCGCCGCTTACTGCTGCAAGGTGAACATAGATCGACGCAACGACGCATGGATTGTTCCCCCAGCTGCTTCCCGACTGCTGCAGCACGATCCATCCTCACGCGAGAGCCTCCAAATTGAGATTTCCGGCCAACCATTGTCTCCCGGATAACATAAGGCGAATTTGCACCACTACCCTACTGAGAACAAATCTACATCTCGTTTCGAGACCGGTTACGGTGAAGAATTAGTCTGTTATTTGGTTGCCTGATTTGAAGTTTTTGACCCAGCAAAAACGTAAAGCTCAGTTTGTTTGGTTTCATACGAGCTCAGGTTTAGCCTCACCACTTATCTACATGGTGACCTTACCTCTCACCTTATGAGAATATTATCTGTTGTTGAATGCTTAAGCATTAAAGAGGAGTCCATTATCTGTTTTCTATGTTGTCCCGGTATGGATGTCCTCAAGTTGAGATCTATCAAAACTGACAAATCAAATGCGATCTATCTTCTTGGACCTTTGTACAGGTGGCATAGAGGTACCCCTTTGTGATACTTGGTTGAAACATATGTAATGCAATGATAATCCATGGAAATCCGAGCTAATTAGGACAAGGTGCGGGCACTATTGGTATTCGATACATGAGGTTTGCAACTTATAAGAGGTTTTATGCATAACACATATGAATTATTACTACCGTTGACAAAATTGTTTCCATGTTTTCAAAATAAAAAGCTCTAGCACATGAGTAATCCATGCTTCCCTCTGCGAAGGGTCTTTCTTTTACTTTATGTTGAGTCAGTTTACATACTTCTTTCTATCTTAGAAGCAAACACTTGTGTCAAGCTGTGTGCATTGATTCTTACATGTTTACTTATTGCACTTGTTATATTGCTTTATGTTGACAACTATCCATGAGATGCACATGTTACAAGTTGAAAGCAATTGCTGAAACTTAATTATCCTTTGTGTTGCTTCAAAACCTTCTATTAAGAATCTATTGCTTTATGAGTTAACTCTTATGCAAGACTTATTGATGCTTGTCTTGAAAGTACTATTCATGAAAAGTCTTTGCTATATGATTCAGTTGTTTAGTCATCATCTAGACCATTGCTTCGAATCACTTCATTCATTTCATATGCTTTACAATAGTATTGATCAAGATTATGATAGTAGCATGTCACTTCAGAAATTATCCTTGTTATCGTTTACCGATTCGAGGACGAGTAGGAACTAAGCTTGGGAATGCTTGATACGTCTTAAACGTATCTATAATTTCTTATGTTCCGTGCTAGTTTTATGACAATACTCACATGTTTTATATACACTTTATATCATTTTGATATATTTTCCGGCACTAACCTATTAACAAGATGCCGAAGCGCCAGTCCTGTTTTCTGCTGTTTTTGGTTTCAGAAATCCTACACAGGAAATATTCTCGGAATTGGACGAAACAAAAGCCCACGGTCTTATTTTGCACGGAGCCTTCCAGAAGTCCGAAGAGGAGACGAAGAGGGGCGACGGGTGGCCGCGCCGCCCTATGGGGTGGGCCCCTCGAGCGTCCCCCGAATCTGCCCCTTCGCCTATTTATTCTCTCTGTCGCGAAAACCCTAACACCGAGAGCCACGATACGAGAAAAGTTACTGTGACACCGCCGCCGCCAATCCCATCTCGGGGGATTCAGGAGATCGCCTCCGGCACCCTGCCGGAGATGGAAATCATCACCGGAGGACTCCACATCATCATTCCCGCCTCTTGATTGATGCGTGAGTAGTTCATCCTTGGACTATGGGTCCATAGCAGTAGCTAGATGGTTGTCTTCTCCTCTTGTGCTATCATGTATAGATTTTGTGAGCTGCCTATCATGATCAAGATCATCTATTTGTAATGCTACATGTTGTGTTTGTTGGGATCCGATGAATATGGAATACTATGTCAAGTTGATTAATTGATCTATCATATATATGTGTTGTTTATGTTCTTGCATGCTCTCCGTTGCTAGTAGAGGCTCTGGCCAAGTTGATACTTGTAACTCCAAGAGGTAGTATTTATGCTCGATAGTGGGTTCATGCCTCCATTGAATCTGGGACAGTGACAGAAAGTTCTAAGGTTATGGATGTGATGTTGCCACTAGGGATAAAACATTGATGCTTTGTCTAAGGATATTTGTGTTGATTATATTACGCACAATACTTAATGCAATTGTCTGTTGTTTGCAACTTAATACTGGAAGGGGTGCGGATGTTAACCCGAAGGTGGACTTTTTAGGCATAGATGCATGCTGGATAGCGGTCTATGTTCTTTGTCATAATGCCCTAAGTAAATCTCATAGTAGTCATCATGATATGTATGTGCATTGTTATGCCCTCTCTATTTGTCAATTGCCCCAACTGCAATTTGTTCACCCATCATGCTATTTATCTTATTGGAGAGACACCACTAGTGAACTGTGGACCCCGGTCCATTCTTTTACATCTGAAATACAATCTACTGCAATCTCTGCTCTTTGTTGTTCTTCGCAAACAAACATCATTCTCCACACCATACGTTTAATCCTTTGTTTACAGCAAGCCGGTGAGATTGACAACCTCACTATTAAGTTGGGGCAAAGTATTGTGATTGTGTTGTGCAGGTTCCACGTTGGCGCCGGAATCCCTGGTGTTGCCCCGCACTACATTCCTCCACCAACAATCTTCACGTGGCCTTCATCTCCTACTGGTTCGATAACCTTGGTTTCTTTCTGAGGGAAAACTTACTGTTGTGCGCATCACACCTTCCTCTTGGGGTTCCCAACGGACGTGTGCATCACGCGCCATCAATGCCTACGGCATAACTCTACTCCTCCGCCTCCACTTCATCGGTTCCTTAGACTATCCCATAGTCCATGACTTCTACACCCCCGGACAAGTCTGGCTCCTCGTAGACCAAGTCATATTTGCCTTTTGGTGCTCCCGTGCAGGCATCCTCTTCGGATTCACGGTCTAGCAAGGGTTTAGAAAAAAGTGAGTATAGAGGTACTTAAAAAGTTCAAAAGAAAAGGTGTTTGATGCACTAGCTATGACCATTGATCAGAAGATCTCAGGTCAATGCATGTTTCGCAAACATTTCTTCAAAAGGTTTATTTTATTCGGAAAACTATGCCTGCCATTCTTCACAGGTTGATCAGAACTTCACGGAATTCCTTTCCTGCCGCGTTCGTAGTTCCCTTTCCGGAACAGGGAGTGACAAGCCACAATTTGATACACTCTGCAGAGGTGCATTACTTTTCCCATAAGAGAACTTATCCTTGTTTCCAACCGGGCGTACTTTCCCGTCTACACTTCCTTGGTGTGAGGCCTAGTATAAGAACCAAACCAATCACTGCCTTCTCCACGACCCTGCATACCCACCCTTTTGTCCGTACACACATCTCCGGTAGACATCTTCCGATCATACGGCTTTACCCATGATATGTTATGGAAAATCCATCATAGACGGTAGAGCACCCTTCATCCACACGGATGGGGAGATTAAGTCCATCCCAACCTACTAAGTGTTCTCCAAACACATAGCTAGGCTCTATCATGTCCGTTGAAAGTAGAAGGGAAAATATACAAGTGACTTTCCCGGAGCCATTATAGATCTTATGGTTAACGTGATATGTACGGCGCTTGAATCACTAGACGGCATTGGTGATTAGTCCTAGATGAGTAGAACCCTTGCAATGGAACCTCCACCATCAACACATACCATGGTTCCATTGCCCACCACATAGTCATATTCATAATTGGAAAAGTAACATTTCATTTTCAATGCAGGAGTGATAAGTATATTGCTTTGCGAGTAAATTGCTAGAAAATAATCAACATGGCATGAGCAAGAATGAACTTGCCCGGAGACTGCGAGATAGTGCAGTTCGTGGGTTTGAATGGAACCTGGACCTCGGGTTCTGAAAAGTTCAAATGATGCATGCATGGCGGATTTCTTTTGGTTGAATCCCTTTTCCCCAGAATGTTAATATAAATTCTTAAATTTATTGAATATCGAAGCTTTATTTGAATACTAATTCCTTTTACTAATAATTTATCATGATTTAATAATTTATTCAATAAGGATTTTCTTTTAGAAATAAATACTTGAGATAATAGAATTTATCTTTTTGAAACTATTTGAGTTAACAATTATTTAAGAAAGTTTGAAATTTCCTTGATTTTATTTTCAAGAAAATATTTTAAATTTAAATTTCAACTTTGAATTCATTTGAAATTTCTTTAACCAAAAATTATATTTTTTTATTTTATTTTATATTTTATTTTGGTTAAGAAATATTTTTTATGTATCATTCATATTTTTCTTGAATTTTTGGAATTCATTTGGATTTATTTGAAATTTTCAAAGTGAAAAGGGTTTAAATCTGATGGTGAAATGACCAAACTGCCCATGGTCCCACTGGTCAACCACCAGTGGCTGAACCAGACTGGGCCGGCCCAAACCGACCGAGTCGGTCCATTCCCTTGCTTTCTCTCACGCGAACCCTAACCCTAGCTCTCTCGCTACGCGACTGGCGATTCGCGTCGCCGCCGCCTTCGCCTCCTTGCTACGGCCAAATCCGGCTGCCCCTGACCTCGCCGTTGGTCGCAAACGCCTCCTCTCGCGACGCTCTACGTACCCTTCTGTCCGCGTCGATCTGACGCACGACGCCTCCTTCTCTAGATCGCCTCCCCTCTACATCTAGGATTCCATCGCCCTGGTGATGTTCTTCATCGATCCGTGGTTCCAGATGAAGTGGTGCAGTCGCTGTCGACGTGCTGGCTACCTGGAGCTTGGCTCGGCGCAGGTGGTGCTGTGGCGCCACTTGTGCCGTCGTCTCCAGGCCTGCTGGTGCCTGTGATGATGATGGAGCTCGTCGGCGTAACGCCGGTGTCTTCCCTGGGATTGCTCCTGTGCTCCTCCTGCTTCTTGATGATCAAGAGATCATGCACGAATGCTCTTCTTGCAATGCTGCTACGAATTCCCTTCTCTGGCTAGCCTAGCTGCTATGGAATGCTTGCAGTACCAATCCCTGTTGGTATTTCTATGGTTCGAGAGATGGTTTTGAGCTTGCTCAAATGTTCATCTCCATTACTTGCTTGGTTGGTTGCTATGTATCTCTTCTCTGCAGCCAAGTGAAGCTATCTATTTCGATTGTCTTGCTATGGTTACTGAATCCTTGCAAATCCTTGGTTCTGGGCACTGGGTGATTCCATCATCACCTGTGCCTAGTTCTAATTGATGTCTAGACAATTTTTAATTAACTGCTATTACCTTTTAGGTGCACATGGGTTGAATTATGGTTCCATTGCTTGCAGTTGTTCCCTGTCAAGCACTGTATGAAAGCCTTGGTTGCTTTATTGAAGCTTTGGCTTCAGTAAAGTATCATGTGCAGAGTCATGCTTGCTTGTTGCTTGATCATTTGGTGCTATGCTTATTACTAATGGAGCTATAGTTGCTTACTGTGTAAGGATAATCACTGGATTTATACATTGATGAACTGTGTATTGGTAACAATTCAATTTGTTTTAATAAACTGAATGAATACCAACTATTGTTGGATATTTGTTCATCACAATTTGAATCTTTCCAGATAATTATGATTGATGCTCTTCATTGACTGGTTAAGTTTGATGTGACCTCAGTAGCTATTGCTCATGTCACTGGTTGCTCACCTTGATGGATAATTTGTGGGTTTTTGATAAAAGAGAGATCCTCTCAGTAGGGCATCATGTATGTGAATGCCACTTTGAGTGCTTTATGAAAAAATGGGAATTCCTGATGGTTTAAAGGACTAGGTGGTGCTAGGTGATGCAGTTGGTGGTCAAATCCTTGTGTGTATCTAGTTAGCTTGGATATGCTATGTTTTCTTCCTATTTTGCATATCTATCACTTACTGGATTCATCAGGTTCTTGGTTTTGCCACTCTATTGCCAGCATCACTTGGTTACTACCAAGTGATGATTAATCCCTATGGAGCATCTGCTCCAGGTTGTGATGTGAGCATGCTAATGAATGGATTGGATCCTCTTCAGGTATCAAGTATGCCTTGTTCCAACTCCTAGACAAAATATTTTGTTGGTGTAGAGGTTTTTTGCTAGTTGATCTTGATCAGCTTGCCCTTCTCCTCCAAGGTCCTGGTTGGTACTTGATTTATGTCACCATGGTTTATGTATTAGTGGTTTTTGGTGGATGAACTAGATGAACTGAATGTGTTGTATCTGATGCTGTTGAGTTCCTGGATGGTTTACCCTTATCTTCATTGTGCATTATATAGCAAGCTCTGGTGGCTTGCTTGGTCGATCGCAAGGGCATGGCTTGTGCTGGTGTGTCTTCACCCCCTTTCACCCTTGTGGTGAGTCACCCGTGAATGAATTGTGTGGGCAGATTCATTGGATTGGCTTGGGACTTGATCCCCGCTCGATGTTTATCTCCACCAATTTACTTATTTTGCTGACCAAGTGCCATTGCCACTTGTTCAAACCCAAACTTGGTTCTTTCTTTGTTGTTTATGCAGGTTCAAGGTAGAGCAAGGTTTGGAATAGAACAAGTGAAGATTTGAGAATTTTTAGTGTAGGAAAATTATTATTCCAATGTAATTTTCATTTCTTTCTTATTACATAATTGTTTGAGATTAATGTCTTTGTAGTATTCTGGAATTTATGTAAAGACAACGTATATGTGTGTTGATATCAATAAAGCTCAAAGTTTCCCTATGAGCACTTCGTATAGATGATCATCTAAATTTGGATAATGTTGTATGAATTATATGTGTATGAATTATAAAATATGAGTTCAATTATATTATGGCTTCTTA